>NC_047655.1:1965049-2265049 GCF_902201215.1 Prunus dulcis | reverse complement strand
CCAGGAGCTTTTCAGCAGCACATTAAGAATGATTCTAATTTGATGGCACAGTTGTTTCAGGTAGCATGCTGTTCTTTTACTTCAATTTCTTTTTCTTGTTTTGGATGAGGTTTGTGGACACCTGCACATGATTTAAATTTTTTCTTTAGTTTCAGCATTGTTATTCTGAAGGTATAAACTGTTGCAGAGTTTTTCAAAATGCAATTCCTTAGTTTATGTGATTGTTTACTTCCAGTGAGTTTCTGACAATCTTACTTTTATGTGGAACGTACAGAGTGACCCAGACTTAGCACAAGTTATTCTTGGAAATGATCTCAATAGACTGCAGGAACTTTTACGACAGCGTCATCGCCAAAAGTCTGAACTTCGACGGCAACAAGATGAGGAGCTTGTAAGTGACCTTTTCTTCCCCTTCTTCTCATAGTCATTGTAGGATAGTTGCTACTTTCTACTAATTTCGTGGTAATTTGCCTCCGTACTTAAAAATAAATACCTACATCCATATGATAATTTTTGAATTTTCAGAGAAATGTAGTAATTAACTAACTGTAAATGATATTGCAATGTCTATTTCTGTCATGATACTTGTTTATCCTGTGTGTTACTTCTTGAATATAGATTTTGGAATGATGTATAATCTCTGTAATTAATGGAGTTTCTGTTTCACCTTATCTTGTGAGCAGGCTCTTCTTTATGCAGATCCTTTTGATGTTGAAGCACAGAAGAAGATTGAAGCTGCTATTCGCCAGGTTAGTGGTATTGTCTTTGTCAAAGGATTGAGGTTCACAAATGATAATTCAACTTCACAATTTCTTCAATAACCTGATGCTGTAGTTGTTCTTTCATAAAATACTTGCACTAGTAACATTCTCTTAAAATTTATTTTTAAATGCACATAGTATGTATTTTTTCTGTTTTTTATATTTGCTGATTTGCTTTGCAGAAAGGAATTGATGAAAACTGGGCCGCGGCTCTGGAACATAATCCTGAAGCTTTTGCAAGGGTGGTATGTATGATTGTCAACCTTTTCTACCATTGTTATCTTTTTAAAATTTACTCTGGATGTTTCATTTGATGTTCTATGTGACTTTTCAGGTTATGTTGTATGTTGACATGGAAGTCAATGGTGTCCCGTTAAAGGTAACTCAAACGTAATAGCTTAGGGTGTGCACTGTTACTATTCTTTCGCTTCAGTTCAACGTAATATGAGATGACTACATGCATGATTTTTGTTGCCTTACTTAAATGTCTTACTTTATTTGACTTCCCTTCATATTTTCTGTACAGATTGTCCATCTCAACTAGTATTAGAAGTGATAATTTTTTATTTTTTTCCTGTACCCAAATAGCTACAAAAGTTACATATTTTGTTTATTTTCACTTGTGTCCAGGCATTTGTTGACAGTGGAGCGCAGTCAACAATTATTTCAAAAAGCTGCGCTGAGCGTTGTGGGTATGAGCTATTTTTCACTATTAGACAGTAATTTACTATCTACTAATTGTAATAATTGATCTGCACAAGCGATTCATGTAACATATTCATGTTGACGAATATCTTATCACATACCCTTTTTGGATTATGCATGTAGGTATGGTATTTATTTATCCATACCTAGGTATGGTATTTATTTATCCATACCTAGGTATGCCTACTGTTTATATTTGTGGATGTATATGCACCTGCCCTCATGCATGAATCTAATTCCTGTTTGGATTAGCAATTTAGGTGCCAATGCTATCCTGCCCGTTGGCTGTTGGTCCACTGTCTTTTTGGTTGTGTTTCATTCTAGAAATTCAGTGGCCCAAACACGACCAAAATGTATGCATGGTTTTGAGAGCATGCTGATGTTGATTTGGATCATGAGAGAAAAGTAGGAAGTTGTTCTATAACAATCTCAGTCGGTAGCTTTCATTAGCTACTTTATATCATTACCACTTTAGATAATAAAATTTGGCTTTTATGATCATCCCCTAAAGATGAATTTTTGTGAAAGAGGAAACAATTTTTGATTGCTTTATTTCTGTTTTCTTTATTAGAAACTCTGTTGGTTTTTTATATTTTATTTTTATGAATACTGTGAGAGTTATAGAAGTAAAAGCCTAATGTTGTGTTGTTTTGGGCATTGAATTATCTAGATTGTTGAGGCTTTTAGATCAACGTTACAAGGGTATTGCTCATGGAGTTGGTCAATCAGAGATATTGGGTCGGATACATGTAGCTCCAATCAAGGTAGCTGCCTATGATAAACATTTCATATCATATTATACTCTTGTGTCTGAGATGGTTACTTGAGTGACAGGATTTTTAACTTATTTATTAACATTGTTTCTTTAGATTGGGAATATATTTTATCCTTGCTCATTCTTGGTTTTGGATGCTCCCAATATGGAGTTCCTCTTTGGGTTGGATATGCTCCGTAAGCATCAGGTAGGGTACATGCTCCAATTATGTGATGGTTGTCCATCTCAATTGCTTTAATTAGTGAAGTTTTCCAGATTTGTTAGTCTTCTAACATTGCAGATGTCTTCAGTGCATTATAGATCTGAAGGATAGTGTTTTGAGAGTTGGTGGTGGAGAAGTTTCCGTACCATTCTTGCAAGGTTGGTCCCATTATCTCTCTTCATATGTATGAATTTATAAAGATTCTGGAATATATGCCCTTTGGTAAATAAAAAAATTAAACTATGTACCAATTTCAGAAAAGGACATCCCATCTCGTTTTCTGGATGAAGAAAGGTTTGCCAAGGAAACATCCAGCTCAGGAGCTCCTGTAAGTCTACTTGAGTTTATGCTTTTCCTGAAGTCAACAGTTCTTGATGTTTGCAATGTCTGATTTCTTTAATCAAAATGCTGCTATATCTAATCATCGAGTGCACAGCCCATGGATAGTCTAATAGCAAAACTATGGAGGATCCATATTCTGGTGTTAACCATAAAAACCAATTGGCTCTTTCGTCCTGCACGAGTCCTTGTATTAGTTCCCTTTTTCTCTTCGTATCTTTTCTTTCCCTCCAATTTTCTTGTTAAGTACTGATATAGCATGGTTTTTTTGGATCATAGCATTTATTAGGATATGTTTATGGTCTTAAAAAAGTTTTCAGATCTAGGAAGGCAATCAACCTTTGACGTATATTTTGTAAGTTCTTGTATGGATTGGCATTCTTGTTATTTCTTTCAATATTCCTCATTTTACTTTATTGTGTTATTCTTCAGGTTACATCTGGAAAAGCAGATACAAGCAAAAATTCACCATCGGGAGGGCAATCATCTGGTTAGTTTGGAAATTGGTTGTAGTTGTTAACGGGATTCTCATTTTGATAATGATTTGTGAATGCGATTTAGTTTGCTTGCTCTAGTTTGGTTGAATTGGTTAAAAGGTAAATTGTGATAGCAGTGCATGCATGATGTTTTGCCACATATAACTGATGCACTTTTCCTTTTAAATTGACACAGGAAGTGCTCGTTCTAACCCGACTCAGGTAAACTTCTTTAGCTTTAACCTCTGCTGTAGTATGTTTACATTTGGTTACTCTCAGTTCTAAGTTCTCAATCTTGGGCTATTCAATCTTTTGGGGTCACCATATAGAGAAGTTTGACTGGGGTGATGATGATGACCCATTATCATGGTATGAAAATTCTAATCTGATAATGGTATGGCTGCAGGCACCTGATTTTGAAGCTAAAGTTGCAAAGCTTGTTGAGCTAGGGTTCGGGAGAGATGCTGTAATACAAGCTCTTAAATTTTTCGACGGTAACGAAGAACAAGCAGCAGGATATCTTTTTGGGGGCTGATTAAGCTGTATACCTTTTAAAATTCATTTCATTGTTGGAATAATAATGATTAATTGGAGAACTCAATTACAAAAGTAGTTCAAGTTGGAATATTGTGTATTTTGTTACCCTTTGATTTGATTTTAATCTACTGACACCCACGAACGGGGCTGGCAAGATTTACCCTTTTCAGATTATATATCATTCATCCTGTGTGTTGAGGTTGCCTGGTTTACTTTATCTCTGCTGCTAACTGTCTTTGATTGTATCTGCCATACATGAGGTATTGTAAATGCATTGTGTACGTATGGGTTAGGCCTTCAATGTTAATTAGTAAAAGGTCGTCAAAAACTATTCCAAACTATATGTTGCATTGAAGAATGTAGAAAAATGATGATAATTAAAAAATTAATTGAGTAAACATAATTTTTTATTTTGAAAGTTTAGGTTGAAATAAAATGCTTTAGTATCAAAAACCGTCCCTTCCTATACTTGAGAAGCAAGCAACTAAGCGAGGCCAAAACAGACATTTCAAGAGCACCAATCAGGGGCGAAAAGGTAATTAAACAAACAAACAGTTCCAGCGCACACTCTAGCTAATAGCTATAGGGAGGTTAGGGTTAGGGATCTCTCAAGGAAATGGACGCCTCTATGAATAAGTTTTTTCCGGAAAGGAGCAACATTTAAAATGCTAAAAGCTCCAAAAATGAACAATCGAGAACCCTAGATAAATTCCTAAAAGCTCAAAACCTATATTGCATGAGTACATAAATATGATACAGTATGACACAATGATACGAAAAATTTTCAAAAAATTAGAATTAAAATACAACAAAGATATGGCAATTAAAATATATAGAATTTATTAATTTTGTAATATATAGGCTATAACGACAGTCTTCTAGCATGACTCGTATATAATATCTCGTTATTATTGCTTGCCCTTTTATTTACTTCCTAGTTCAGGATTCCTATCCCACTAAATTGTGCATTTTGTTTCCTTGTAATCCTAGGGTTAGGCTTCAATACAACAACATAACATTATTCAGCCTATACAATTTTATTAATGAAGGCCAGCACCTGCGGCTTATTGAAGGCCAAAACACTTAACAAATAAAAGTAAAAACAGTATGTGCGTTATAGTCAGAACTTAGCTAAGGTCAGCATTGTTTATTGATTGGCCTCTTGTGAAGTTGTGTCAAACCATGAATTCTTGGTTTTAATTACATGCCAAATTGTCTCTTTATTTCTTTTGGCACTTTGTTTAATCTTCTATCAAAGCACATGCTTCTCCAAAAAAAAAAAAAAACACTTTAAAAATGCTTTTAGCCCTTTCAGAAGCACTCCCAAACATATTCTATAGAAAATGCATATAACTCAATCAAAACAAGTTCTCTTGGTATTTCAAACCCAAATCAAAACCAATCTGCCAATCTGTTTGGTGTCAGCTATCATAATCATCATCTTTGAGAGCATTCTCGTTCAATACTTGTGCTTACTCGAGAGGCAAGAAACAATGTGCCGGAACATAGACTTCCCGAAACTGAATTTAGCCATATGACATCTCAGGAGCTTCAAAGGCTCAGACTTTGGCTTGGGTGGCAAGGAACCAGATGCTGCATCTGCTGCAGTTTTAAGCATGCTGACTATGACCCTTCAAACATTGGAAGAGTTGCTCTGCGGAGTGGGCAATGGCGATCAGGGATAGATAGCTAACCAGCGTAATGTCTATTTTTTTTTGGTTATTTGATACAAGTCCTTAAGGTCATCAACCCTTGTATTTGTCTCAACACAGGAAGAAGCACCTTGAAGACCTCTTATAAATAATGTAAGCACTTTGATGATATAAAGCATCAACTGGATATCAAAATGAACCTGTCACTCAGGAGCATAGTCTAAAATGAAACACAAATATAAATATGAATGCACCTCAAACAAAATGTTCCAATAAAAAGGAAATTCTTACAAGATGTCAAGTCTAATCAAGTTACAAAAATACCTAGAACCTTTGCAGTGCCACACGCATCCTCCGAATACTCAAAACTATAATTGGCTATAACAAATGCATTACTCAAGACAAACTCTCCAAGGTATCACAGACAAAAATCAAAACCTTTCTGCCAATCTGGCAGTAACTGCTCTTAATTTTGAATATACTTTTCCAGCAGGGGACCCTAAGATAAGGCTGCAAAGAGAATCCCTTGCAACTTTAATATTTGCAAAAGAGCCCAGTATGTGAATCTTGGTATCAGCAATCACAATCCTCGTCTTTGTAGCATTCTCGATGGCAAACTTTGTTTTACCACCTTTACCGGACAGTCTTCCTATAGCACGAGACAAGTGCTCCCCACGAAGTGTTTTAACATCCTTGATCTCAAAAGACTCCACATACAGCTCATCCATACGCAAAAGGGCAATGGCATCTATCACATCAAACCCCAGCATGAAAGCCTGAACAAAATCAGAACACTTTTGTAAATTACTCACGTCGGGGGTGTCAGCTCTAGTCTTTAACTCAACTTTGCGACCCTTGAGATTCATACGAATGTCTATCTTCATCTGCTCATAAACTGGGGTGTAAATGTCCAACCATACTTTCTTGAGAGGTGAATATCGATGTGGCGGAACAGAGACTTTCCGAAACTGGACTCGACCATCTGACATCTCATGAGCCTTCAAAGGCTCAAAAATTGGTTTTGGTGGCAAAGCCGCAGATGCTGAACTTGGTTCAGATGGAACTGCTTCGACTTCCATGGAAACGGGAGCTTCATTGGACTGCATTTTTAACTGGTCTGACTTTTGGACCCTTCAACTATTAATAAAAATTTGTTCAAATAGGAGCATAAAATCAGAAATCATGTTTACCAATCCCTAAAAAATACATATGTTCTCACAGTAAACATCTACTCTAATTCTAATTAAGCTTTATATCAATAAAAATGTACAATACAATACAATACAAACTATCCCTGCCTTGTCTGCAAGAACAGAAACAGAGCGCTATTCTCACAATTACAACCTCAACTGAAATATCCACAGCCTAAGATGCAATCATAAACTACACAGATGCTTCACGGATTTTCAATTTCACGAAGTGCTTCAATAAACCCTACTTTAAACTTACTCCAAATAAAAGGAAAATTAAATTCCGTTTCAAGTGAAAAAATTTTCCCAATTTAATCATAGGTGCCTGAATTTTTTTTTTATCGAGCTCGGAAATAGAACAAGCATCAAAATTGGCAGAGACCCAAATGAAACACACACAAAAATTTCTGTAAAATTCAACAAAGATACAAAGATCAACTGATTTTTCAACATACCCACAAAAACTTAGGTCACGAATAGTCTAATTTTACTACGCTTAAGAAATGTTGGAGAAAAAATTAAACCCTTATGATAAAAAGAGAGTACCTGGGGCGTGATGTAAGCAAATTTTGAACTCCTCCTCTCTTCCTCTGCGTCTTCGTCTATATGTGAGAGAGAGGGCCACGAAAGAGGAAGAGAGCGATAGCTAGGGTTTTGCTTTTGTTAATTTCTAAATAGTGATTTGGGTTCATTTTTTGGTCGGACATTATGGTCCATGGATTGGGCCTTATTTGTTTTTAATAAGATTGGGCCTTGTTTGTTGTTACAAAAAGTGAATGTAAAAAAAAGAAAAAAGAAAAAGTATTCTCCAAGAAGAAAGATAAGGTTGCTTCAGCATCTTTTCCACTTTTTATAGGTTGGAATTAAAAAACCTATGAAATAAAGGGCCAGAGCATTGTCTCTACCTAATACTTATCTTTAATCCAACGGCTATGGATAGGAATTTGGTGCACAACTCTAGCTATATATATATATATATATATATATATATAAATATAGATAAGCAATGTTGTGTGGCCATAAGCTCAGCAAGTGAAGAAGCAGAGAATATGGAGAGGGAGATGGAATTTTAGGAAGGTTATGGCATGGGTGAGTGGGGAAGATGATAAAACTAATTACTACTTTTGAGTGGTTACAACTTAGAAGTAGATTAAAAAAAAATGTTATCTTTCCCAATCCACCCATGCCTTATGTTTCCTCTTATTCATCCCTCTCCTCAATTTCTCTCCTCTACTACTACCACATTTATATATGATATGTTTATTATGTTTGGTAGCTGTTCATCTATAGATTTACTCTAGTGTCCATCATATATTTTTATTATGTGTGGTGTGGTGATTAGGTTTTTATTATGTGTGGTTTTATGGTTTTTCCATGTGTTTTTTCTTTCTAAGGGTTGGTATAATTTGTTGAGTGCGCATGTAAGGATCTGTTTTGAGGCCAAAGATCTCATCAACCATATAAATTTCCAGCTGATTTTCCGATCTATGGAGATCTTTGTTACATAGTTTCTTTGAGCTGATCATATTCATATGGCAGCAAAATATGAAAAGTAACCAATTAAGAACATTTGTTTCATCTTTTTATTCGCTTATCGGCACGAACTTAAGCTGACAATCAATCTAAAGTTGAATGCAAACATGGCCAAATTCTAATAGTGCTTCACTGCAAGAGGGCTCTTTACATAGTGACTGCCATCTGACCATATCAACTCCCCAAATACATACCCTTGAGGCTTACCCTTAACCTTAGCTTTCAATATAACCTTGAACATCTTCACTTCACCAATTCTCTTAAATTTCAGTCTTCTAGGTTGAACCAAAACTTCTACCTCTGATGGCTCCTTGACATGCACTTTGTATGTGCCGGGAGAACCAACATTTGTAACTTTTCTGTTTATGGTCACTGGGTCTTCACAGAGATTAGGAACTGAAATTGAAGGGTAGTTGAAGTCTGCTAGGCTGAACGACTTGGAACACTTGTAAGTTGAGTTGGAGAATGATTTGATCATGGTTTCGTTGTATCCGTGAGCGCATAAGAAGTTCAAGTAATCTAGCGTTGTTAGGTTGTAAACTAGTCCCGGATCCATTGCTTTGTTTGGTTGAATGTGTCCTGAGCCATAAGCAAATGGTGTTGCCTTCACATAAGAAGAGTCATCAAGTATTGGTTCCATGCTGTTATCCTGTGTTGTAGCTGCATGTGTAAGGAAAGTTAAGCAATGCTAGAATGGCAGATGTGCATTTCATTTTTAACTGGTCAATGAAAAAAACTAGGTGTTGTGTACCAGTGGTCATGATTGCAGATTTAATAGCTGCCGGACTCCAATCAGGGTGGAGTGTCCTGAGAAGCCCTGCAATTCCAGATGCATGAGGGCATGCCATTGAACTCCCAGTTTGCACATTAAAAGGAACCCGGCGAGTATCGGAAATTTGAGAAGTTGGCCCTGCTGCTTCAGTATAAGCAGCAATTATGCTCACCCCTGGTGCAATGATATCAGGCTGAAAATATGTAATGAAAAGTTCATGTAATATATGAACTGTAATGGTAATACCAGGGAAAGAAAACCCATTAATTTGACTAGAGAACAGAGAAAGTTATAGTTTGCCTTTAAGATTCCCTGTTCCAGGAGGTTAGGCCCCCTAGATGAAAATGCAGCCACAAATGGAGCTGGCTTTGATCCCAATTCAGTCTTGACTCGAGTTAAGTAAGCCATAGGGGTTCTGTTATGAATAAAGTTACACACTGTGTGAGTAATTAAGACCAAATTTGATGATATATACATAAACAAAGTCCAAAAGCAAATTAGTAAGTGAGAGAGTTAAAGACTTGGTAGATTTAATGTAATCAAAGATATATTTGCCGTCAGTGTAGTTGACATGTGAAACAAGGAGCACATGAGGATCGGCTACAACATCATTTCCACTTTGCTCATCATTGACCAAGATCATTCCTACAGCACCTTCCATATCAGCCTGCCAGCTCTTCTCAGTTCTTGCATTATCGTTATATTCTCGAAGGCAAACCAAGATCTTTCCTTTCACCTTCCTAGGATCAAGGGTTCCACCCTGGCAAATTATTCTGAAGTGAAAAATGAAGCAGCTTACACATTGCTAAAGAGTAGAATCATACAACTTTTCGAAATTGATGGGTTCAATCAGGCATTGTGCTTACGCTTCTGCGGTGGATGCATTAGCATGTTTTGCTTCTGCTGCGCTGACCAATGGGTAGAACTTTTCCGATGGCAAGCCTTTAGCTGAAAGGCTAACTCCCTGGCAGAGTAAAAATGTAAACTAGTTACTGCAACTCATTATGTCTAGTAAACATCAAACAGGCATGCTGCTATTGGGAACCATTCAAAAATTGAACATCCTAGTTTGGTTGTATTGGCTCGTCCCTTGTAGACACTAGGAAAGTATGCACAATGTACCTTCAAATGCTTCTTGTTTCCAAGAGAGACATAACTTGTGAACTCCCGATCGATCGTGCCAGCACCAACTGTTAATAACCAGGGCGACAGATTCAATACTGTCCCGGGATTTGGTCCTGTATTGCCAGCTGCACTAACCACGACAATGCCATGCTTAACTGCATGGAAGGCCCCTATTGAAATTGAACTTTTTAAAAATTCTTGTGCTCCTCCACCAAGAGACACAGAGATTATATCGACTCCATCACTTATTGCAGCATCAAAGGCAGCTAATACGTCTGCATCAAAGCACTGGACACCTTCATATGGTGCCCAGCATACCTTATACGCAGCAACGCGGGCTCGAGGCGATCCACCCTTGGCAGTTCCATTGCCATTTCCAAAAACACTTACTCCGGGAACAAAGTTGCCAGCAGCCGTGGCAAGGGTGTGGGATCCATGGCCATCATAGTCACGAGCGGTGGAAAAGGAGGAATTGAGAGGGCCAGCATACATGGCAAGACCATTGTTAAAGTACCTTGTCCCAATCAGCTTTCTGCATTAACATGTGCCCTTTCATATATGGGAAAGATTCTCATCAAGCTTGGGTTGAACACTTTGCATGACCATTAGTCCAATTAACAAACACAAATTTCTAAAATTTGGTAAAAGCATGGTTTGAAAATTTGATATGCAGATATGCACAGAAAGCCATAGGAGGCAAAACAATAAAACGCAGAATTAGCAAGAGCACATCATTAAGAAGAAAGAGCTTGGATGGTTCAGATAGCTAGTTATTAGCCAATGTCCCACCAAGAAATAAAAAGTGAAAACTAGGATCAAAAGAGTCGCTTCAACAGAAAGTAGATGGTGACTGGTGTTAGTGAGAAAATCACAAAATCCAATAGTGCTAAGATTTTTCTCCTTTTTTTACCCTCAATTATGGCCTCCTAACCAATGATTGATCAACCTCTGGTACTGAGTCATTGCTTGAACAGAACAACGTACCAACTCTAGCACTAGCAGGTTTTTTTCTTTTTTATCTCAAAATGTTTTCTAAGTTTCTTATGCACCATATGCATGAATATCAAAATTTAGTACCTTTATTTTTGGCCTACTCACCTAAAGACTAAAACCATATATTGCTCTTCTCTATAGTGAAATTGAAGTATGAAATGCAATGAAACTCAACTGGATTCAAGGTACTCCTATAGAAGCAGAGTTTGAATTTGAACTTTACCTACCAGCTTTATCAAAGCATTTGTTTAAAATATAATTAAAGAAAAAGTGGCTGTCAGTAGATAAGACTCAAGAGGCTGGACCTGTTACAACGAACTCGCTTTGTATCATGTTGACAAATTCCACGCCACTTTGAAGGGACGGGTCCCAACCCTTCATCACTAAAGCTTTTTGATTCTGGCCAAACACCTAACACATCCCCATTGCAAGAAATAACAGTTAACAATGTCAAAAACAATGTAGGTTTTAGCAAAGAGTGAAAAAAAATTTCTCAAAAGTTCTTCATTATTATGTTCTATCACAAATTTGATCAAGTTCTCAAGTTACAAGTCTTAGCAGGATAATCTAAAAGCTATCAGCTTGGCAGGTTTCATTCAAAGAAACGAGTTGTGTGACTGAAACAAGCAAACACGAAACAAAGTTCCAGAAACAACGCGACACTGACAGCAATTTACAAGTTTCATAGTTCTTGAAGAAAATAAGTAATTACTTGTGGTCTAATAAACTCGAAAAACATATAGAAGTTTACCAGTATCTATGTTTGCAATTATTGTATCTTCTCCCAACCTTGCCTTCATCCAAATGGAGTATGAAGGAATTAGTCCATTTCTCTCCAATCCAAGAAAATTCCATGATCTAGTTGTTTCCAGTTTGCTTCCCTTGTTTAAGAAAACCGATATCACATTTGGATGCTCTGCATCCTCAAAAATACAAAGCAACTTAATAAATATTTTCCTGCAGCTTAATACCACAAACTAGGTTGTAGCTTGTATATATGAAAACTGACATTAGATGAAAAAAATTATTACCACATACCTGCAATATCTGCAGCTTCTTCCTCTTCAAGGATTGCAGCAAAACCATTAATATGTCTAGTGTAGGAGTAGAAGATCACATCTTTGGCACTCTTATTGCTGTTAGTGGAATTCAGAGCAAATAAAATAGTTTGGAACATCAATTTATATGGAAAGGACCAGAGGTTTACTTTGCCTTGTGTTAAATTCTTTACCTTCTCAAGAAAGACCCCAGAAAATCATAATGAAATTTTCTCACAGAATCGAGATCCACGGATGAGGGGTTGGGGCCATGTGAATGTGCTCCTAAGTACACTATGAATGACTGTAGTGCCAAAGAAATCTTAAGGTCATTGGAAGAACTCAAGTACACTTTAGAAATATGATCATCATGTTCAAGAAAACTTGTTTAGCTGCAGCAAAAAGATTAAAAGAAAAGCATGCTTGCCTTTTTTCTGGATAGAGTGGGTGTCTGCAACAGAAAGAACAAAAGAACTGGTAGAAGCAAGGAAGGAAGAGTTGAAAGCACCATTGCTTTGATTAATCTTTGTACAAAAATGTTGGCTACAAAGCTGGTTCAAGTTTATTTCTCTGTATGAAAAATTGTTGACATAACTATATAACTTTATGGCACTGATAGCTTGAAAAAGTAGATTCCATAAACAAAAAATGCTGGTATGTATATATATGAGAGATGTTTAATATTTGGTAGACTGCTTTAACTTTGAGATTTCTGTTTTTTTTTTTTTTCCTCTTCTAGCCATTATGCTTCAATATTCTTTAAGTAAAACAAAAGATCCTCGTTTGGACACATGGGTCCGAGTCTTTGTCCTACTTTATGCCTGTTTGGGTAGCAAGTTGTGACACACAACGAGCTCAAGTCAAGAAAAAAAATATTAAATTAACTCTACATTTTTTCACATGGTAACCAAATAAAAACTTCCATTTGATCCTTCATCATCAATTCCTTTATTCACCTTTTTATTTTCCACTGATGTTTTAGAAAAATAAATCATTTCTGCCAAAAAAACAGAAAAGACATAAAATACATTTGACTAATATGATCTCTACCTAATAATTTCCACATATTTGAAGGGCTCTAGACAATGATGAAAATGAATTGACCTACTTTGTCATTTCTAGTAGTGCATGACAACAATAGGGCTCCTGACATTGTGCTTTCCATCAGACCAATTCAACTCTCCAAACACATAGTCTTGAGTACCCTGAACCTTAGGCTTCAGAACAACCTTGAATTTCTTCTCTTCACCAATGGTCTTGAATTGCAAGCTACCAGGCTTAACCGACACAGAAACTCCTGCTGGTTCCTTAATATGTACTACGTATGTGCCTGGAGAACCAACATTCTTAACTCTTCTAGTTACAGTCACTGGTTTGTCATGGAGATCAGGAACTGTAATTGAAGGATAGTTAAAATCTGCAAGACTGTATGCCTTGGGACATGTGTGTGGCTCGTTGGAAAATACTTTGAGCAGTGTTGCGTTGTAGCCACGAGAGCATAAGAAGTTCAAGTAATCATCAGTAGTTAAGTCATAAACAAGTCCAGGGTCCATAGCACGGTTTGGTTGAACATGTCCTGCTCCATAAGCAAATGGTGTCGCTCTGGCTTTGGATGAATCCTGCATTGCCTCCTTCTTGTTATCTCGTTTTCTTGCTGCAACCAAAGCAAAAAAAGGAAAATATAAGATTCCAAAACAAGTTTGACTAGTTATGGTGTCACTAAAAAAAGCTTGTACCTGTAGTCATGATTGCAGATTTAATAGCTGCAGGGCTCCAAGATGGGTGAAGAGTTTTCAGAAGACCGACAATTCCAGATACATGAGGGCATGACATCGAAGTTCCAGATTCTGTATTGAAAGATACACGGCGCTTATCGAACTTCTGATCAGTTGGCCCTTCTGCTCCAGTATAAGCAGCAATTATACTCACTCCTGGTGCTGTGATATCAGGCTGATTTACAAACAAGAACAAATTAGTTGAAATAATCTAAACAAACACTATACACACAAGTTAGAAAACAGTTTCAAAGAATACCTTAAGGATTGACTGCTCAATGGTGTTAGGTCCCCTAGAAGAGAATGAAGCCATAAATGGTGCTGGTTTTGCTCCTACTTCCGTCTTCACACGAGTTAAGTAAGCCACAGGGGTCCTGATGCATGCAAAATTTCACTGAATGAGGAGCCAGATAATTAATCAGGAACTTTTGAAGTTCACAAACAAAAAGTGAAAGATGTAAACATGTACTTGGTAGACTTGATGTAGGCAAAAACAGCTTTCCCATCCGAATAATTGACATGTGAAGTGGGAAGCAAGTGAGGATCAGCAATTATTTCATTCCCACTTAGCTTATCATTAACCAAAATCATTCCAACAGCGCCTGCAAGAACAGCTTGCTGACCCTTGTCAGCTCTTGCATTTTCCCCTCGAATGCAGACCAAAATTTTCCCCTCCACCTTCTTTTTTTCCTGGCTTCCAGCTTTGCAGAGCTGGCTGAACGAAGTTCAACAAGAAACGGTCAAGCATTGTAAATCATGAAGAACATATCATGAAAATAATTGGCTGTACTCACGCATCCGAAGAGGAAGCATTAGCTGCCTTAGCATCTACTGCACTTATCAATGGGTAGAACATCTTCGATGGCAAAGCTCCAGAGGAAAGACTTGCCCCCTAGTAAAGACAATGCAAAAGAAAACTAGGTTTATTTTGGGAAATATAACTGTTGATTAGCACATCAACGACCATATCATATCACCAATTAATGTGATCCCTCCTTCTAGCATTACTCATAACAACGAAGAACAAATGGCGGCTGAGAGGTTAAATTGGAATACCTTGAGATGCTTCTTGTTGCCAAGAGCAACATAACTGGAGAACTCACGATCAATTGTGCTAGCTCCAACTGTGAGCAACCACGGTGACACATTCGACACTGTCCCGGGGGTAGGGCCTGAATTGCCAGCTGAGCTGACCACAGAAATCCCCTTCTTGACAGCATGGAAGGACCCTATTGCAATCCCATCACTAAAGAACTCTGCAGCTTCACCACCCAGAGACACCGACAGCACATCAACACCGTCACTGATTGCAGCATCAAAGGCTGCCATGATGTCTGCATCAAAGCACTCATTGCCATTGATTGGCGGCCAACATACCTTGTACGCAGCCACACGAGCTTTCGGTGATCCACCCTTTGCAGTGCCATTGCCATTGCCGAAGACACTTGCTCTCGGGACGAAATTACCAGCAGCTGTTGACAGGGTGTGAGAGCCATGGCCACCAAAGTCGCGTGCGTTGGGCTGGATGGTCTTAGCTGCAGAGGAGTTTACTGTGGAGGCATATGCAAGATAGCCTTTGCTAAAGTACCTTGCTCCGATCAGCTTCCTGCACAAGTGATTATCAGCTAATTAAACTTGTATTAAGCTGACAAGCAAAGATTTCTTCAACCGAAAAACACAGCCATGTGAATTGAATTAAACAAACTAGCAATGCAGCAATCACAATTTGCGTGCTAAGAAAAATATACATGAAAGTGAGGCAGCATGTAATGAATATAATATTAATAGTAAATAATAACTGTTTGTAGATTAGATTAGTACAACACAGACATTGCTAGCATAGTGGTCTTACGTCTGCATGTGATGAAAATGTGCAACATAAACAATGATTCAAGTTGACTTTCTGAGATTTAAATTGGAGGCATTTCAGTCAACTCCAAGCATCATCAGGACCAAACAAAAAAGCCCTCTTTCAATGTGGATAAAATACAGGGAACCATTTTTCTTGTTATCCAAACTTTTTACTTTGATGACTCTTAAAACACATTCTTTCCGTCACATAATTCAAAAAAATAAAAATAAAATATAGCTGAACTGATAGGTGATAAATTGCAAAAGTATGACATACCAGAAAAAATAGGTGGGAGACACAGCTTTTGCGAACTTTATAATAGGGACCCCCTTTCTTTTCAAACTTTATAATAAAGTTAGGGTGTTAGATCATAGATGTTGCCCAATAGGGTGTTAGATCAAAAGTCAATTACCCATGGGATACAGTGACCTCCCATAAACCATAAACTCACATGGTGTTGAAAACCAATTCCGAAATAGTTGGGTAAGCGTGAAATAAGAGAAACGCTAAAGGCGAGCTTACACGCAAGTGGGTGACTTTTGTCCGTAAATGTAATTTTAGAGCCTATAACTCGTCTACTAAAGTTAGATATACCTATTGGGTATCCTCACCTAGCATCTCAAGTTATGTTTGTAACCATAAATAAATCTTGATCACTCAAATGAGGGACAATTAAACTCTTCAAACATGTAATGTGTTTTGAAAATTGAAGTGCTTAAGAAAGACAGCAAGAAGTGGAGAAAAGAATGAACCTATTGCAATGAGAACCATTTTTGGTGTCAAGCTGACAGATTCCACGCCACTTGGATGGGATTGGTCCAATCCCTTCATCGCTGAAGCTCTTTGATTCCGGCCAAACACCTACCACACGCCCAATAAAGAAAACATGCCAAACAAAAGAAAACGTCAAAACACACATGATTGACACAAGAACGGTATGGCACAAATAATATGCTACAAATAATGGAAGCAAAAGCAAAATGATACCAGAAAGGGAAATATTATATATGGTATTTTAATAGAAAAAAAGAAGAAGAAAATACCCGCAATTTGAAACACAGATATATTACAAAGTTGTTACAGTCAGTTATCTAGACTGATCTGCATTTCTTACAGCGGTTAATTTCTAAGAATTAAGAGTTTCTTGCAGTAAAGTAAAACAAGGCTTGACATCAACTTGCAAAACTCTTTGAAATATGAAAGTGGGTTGGTCAAAATCATTATGCAAAATGCGATATTGGGTTGGTTTTAGGGTTTGTTTCATATAAACCATGATATATCACTACAGAAAGTTTCTGTCTGATATGAAAAAAGCTGACCTAATAGGGTCAGGTCAAAGTATCATAATTATATAAAACTCAGCAGCACTATATCATTGTCAACTTCTGGATTTAATTCGAAGAAATCATATTTTCTAAAAACGTGGACACGAAATCAAGTTTCAAAAATTCACCCAAGATTTAATGGGCAAGACATGTATAAAGAAAAGCAAACAATGTGACCGATCTTACACTCCAAAGAGTTCAATGTTGCATAAATTCTGAACCAACCAACAAATTAAATCAAATTAAATTACCAGTATCAAGGTTTCCGATAATGGTATTTGCACCAAACTGTGCCTTCTTCCAAATCGAACTGGGACGAACTTCTCCGTTTTCTTCCAATCCAAGAAAATCCCATGAACGAGTTGTATGCAGTTTTCTTCCTCTGTTTGGGAAAACAGAAAGAACATTTGGGTCCTCTGCAGTTGCATATGCATAGCAATTGTGAGAAACAGAGGAAAACAGAGAAAAACAGAGGAAACTGTAAATAAAAAAGAAGTTGTAAAATTGATTTTCAAAAACATGGTAATTGATACATTTCTATAGAAGGTATAAGATTTGAATTCTTACTTGCAATCTGAGCAGCCTCTTCCTCATCCAAAATTGCAGCAAAGCCATTGATATTTCTGTTGTAGGAGTAAAATATTGCTTCTTGGGCCCTTTCATTGCTATTGAAGAAAGTGCAGCAAATAATAAATTCAACCACATTAGAAATTAAAAAACCAAAAAAGAAGAAAAAAATCAAAGCCTGGTCAGAACTTATATCTAATGCCATACCTTCCCAATACTGATCCCAATAAATTGTAATGAGAGTTTGTTACGCTATTGAGATCGACCGACGAAGGGTCCAGGACATGAGGCTGTGCTCCTAAGTACACTATGTAAGACTGAAACAAAGAATAATTCCAAGGCCATCAGTAGAATTCATTAGAATGAAAAAAGAAAACTGAGAAAACTGAATTGCATGAATGAAGTGAAGAAAAGCAATGCAGGTATACATTTTTGGCAGCATGGACTGGTATCTGAAACAGGGAGAAGAGAAGAACAGATAGAAGAAAAGGAGGGAGAATTGAACTCCCCATTGCTTTGCTTTGAATGTTTTCTGAAGAAATTCGTAAAGAGGGCTCTGCTTCCCCCTGTTTTTAAAACTCTTTTTTTGCCTTTTTTGGAAGCAAAATTTGCTTCCCTCTTAGGATTAATAACGGAAAGTTGTGGGATTTGAAAGTTACCTTCTAAGGGAATTGGCAACTTTTTTTTTTTTTTTTTTGGAAATTATATAATTTTTAAAAATCATGGAAACAGTTTTTTATTTGGATATATGATTGGGAGATTTCTGAAAATTGGTGGGAAAACAGTGGCCTTAAAAAAGGGCAATTTGACTATTTGAGAGAGAAAAATATCCTTATGTTTTTGCAAAAATTATGTCGTCCATCAGTCAAATATCATGGTGGCTTGTATATTAATTTGGGGAATCTGATTGAATTTGGCAATCAATTTAGTACAGGGAATCAGTCATTAGCATCAATTAGTCTTCTTTAGTGGGAAATTGATTCAAATTTAGTTCCTTTTTTTCTGAAGCAAATCACTGTTGATTTGCTTTGACTAGCAAATTATAAAATTTGCTTGTAAAAAGATTTGCAAAATGCAAATGTATCACGTCTCTTTCGTATAAAAAATATATAAAAAAAGGTGAAATAAAAATAGAAATCTCAACTTCAATCTTTCTGTTTTGTAGATGGGCCAAACTTGCCTTTAGAGCCAAGGCAAGCCTTCAACTAGGTTGTCCAAATAGAGATACAAATGTGCTCAGCATTCTCATCTATGGATAAATAGTCCATGCAGTTTTAGACAAAGGGAGAAACAAAAGCCCATGTTTCTTGTGGAACCCAAAGAGAGAAACAAAAATAAAAGAAAGGTTCAAATAATATTCTCTCCATATGCTTTCTAACCACTCCTCTTCTCTCTCTCTCTCTCTCTCTCTCTCTCTCTCTCTGTGTAAATGCATATTTTCTAACAGATGCTTCCCCAGAAGTTCTTATCACTTATGATTTGGTAGCGTTATTTCAAGCTTTCCTTGGAAGTGTACACTTCATCAGGACTTGTCTCTCAACATTACAGTTGAAGAAGAAAAGCTCACAATTACATCAGTGTTAGAAAGAAGAAGGAACCCCCCCTTAGTTTCTCTCCAAGGTGAGCTACTTGCTTGCTATAAGAAGTTATAGATTAATTGCTCTTGCTCTGAAACTTGCCGTTGTCGCTGTTTTTCTCATGCCGAGTTTAAGATTCTCGAGTAACAAAGAGAATTCCTATACTATTTTGTCTTCATAACTTGTTGGTTGTGCTTTAGTTGCTATATGTTTTGAATTTTCGTTAAATCCATACCCTGGCCCTAACCCTAAAATGATTACGAAACATGTTCTTGAAGATAATTCAGATGCTTTTGTTTCTCAGGCGTGTGCCATGCATGTCAAGAATTTGGCCTGTTCTTCAGACTTCAAGATGTAACTATTCCATTGATAAAATAAAAAGATCATTCAAATCCGAAACCAAAATATAAAATCATTCAAATTTCACTTTTGAATTCAAGAATATGTGTTTCTGTAACACGAATGGCAGCTTCTATGTCATGACATGAGAACCAATATATATATGTACAGGACGACATAGATAAATTCGATCTGGACTAAAGAATCACCATGACAATAAATCCTGGACACTAATTTTACTAGCAATCCACATATTCATGGACATAACAAGATAGGACAGACATAACAGCGGTTATGATTTCATTATTCTGTTTTTGTAGGCTTCAGAAACCTTTCCAGGCATTAAGAACTTCATGGAAGATTTCTGCTATCAAGTCCCTGTCTGCACTTAGCAAAAAGGCATTGAAATCGTCTTGGATGTCATATATCTTACCAAACTTGACAAGATACCGCATGCAGCTGGTTTTCAGTCGCGGCAATTGATATAGAGATGCATTTTGGAGCCTCTCAAGTACATTCTTTGCATCAATATCTTCCAAAAGACTCTCATGGCATGCATCTTTCAGGTCAGAGATGTCATACTTATCAGCAGCATGGAGAAGGGCAAGCCTGTTAGTCAGGAATTCTTCATGTCCGATGTTCCCATAAATGTAATTAAGAAAAGCCTGACAAGCATCAATTGACATATCAGAGATGTTTATGGTGGACAGTTCCTTCTCTTTGAGGTCATGTGAAAACATGCTACGGAAAACAGGTGATCTTGCAGCAAGAATTGCCCGATGAGCTCCAATACTTCCATCAGACACGTTAATCATGATGTCGGTGTGGATGCCTTCTGTTAACATTCGACCAAGGGATGCAAGAGCTGTTGCATTGGATCGCTTTTGCGTCAACCCTTCAGCCCAGATGGAGCAAGGTTCTCCACTCTATAAATGTAATGGCAAATTATCATTGTTAAATTAGGAATGGTGAAATCAGCACTCTTGTTTATTATTACTTATGCTCAACCTAACCTCCACAGAACAATGTGATTATGTTGGCTCTTCAATATCATAATATATATTTAAATTAATATTAGCAGTTTTTACAACAGCAAGTAAAGTAAGATGCTTACGTCTCCGGACGCAGTCTTCAAATCAAGGAATTCAACGTCTATGATGAATTTTCCAGTTAAGGGAACCTCAATTGCCCAAACAAAATCCTCATTGCTCTTGAGCTTTTTGTTTGTAATTTCTACATGAATACGAAACAAAAATAAAGCAGTGAATGAGCTCTGCTAAAGAAAAGAAAAGCAGCATCATTAAGAAAACATATCAAAGAATTCGACTTAATCAAATACTTTAAATCATGAATTTCTTTCCCTAAAAGCATAATCAAAATTAAGGGTCCCAATTAGAAAAGCATGACATAATTTGAGGGTTACCTGGATGAGTTAAGGTCTTGCGATCACCAACAGAACAGACCACTCGAATAATAAAAGAAGCAATCGGTGGATTATCTCTAGTTAAATTCGATATCTCTGGATACAATTTTACATACAACACCCTGTTCTTCTCTAGAGATAAGTGCCTTCATTTCAAACCCCAAACAAAAAGTAAAACAAGAAAAGGTTAAAATTCACTCCAACCCATAAAAAAATATAACGCAAACACAGAGCAAATTTTCCCAGCTACCAATCAGACTTGTAACATATGCAATGGGTTAAATTTATTTCTATAGTTAATATAAACGATTGAAATGTTAATGGGTAATCTTAGATTAACATTGATCATGCATGGATTTCAATCTTGATGATCATTAATTTCACAAAGCAAGAATTTTGGTAAAAAGATAAAAATTTGAGTTGGGTTTTGACTGACCAATTCCACTTGCCAATCTTGAAGGGATCGGATTTGCGGTAGGTGCAGGAAGCCAAGTTGTCGATTCTCCATTGGGCGAGACGCGACGTTGTTTCGACTCTGTAAGCTGAATCGCTCATCCTATCAGCAGAGAAAGCCAAGGCAGTCGTGATTTCATGGATGCAGTCGAAAATACCCTCCAACAGAGACTCTCCCGGCTTTCCCAGGTTGACAAATCCCACAATGCTCGCTTCTCATTAGCATATGCAACACCTAAACGACACCGTTCTGGTCTGTTCTCTCTGTGTTTCACTCTGGTTCTCTCTGTTTTCCCTCTGTGGACTGCTTCTACTAAAGCAGTCTCAAAATTTTCAAGAAAAGATAAAGTTTTTCGATATGGGTTTTAATTTTTGTATTTAAAACTCATTTGGGTTGCGATTGTTTCAATGGTTTCGGGCACGCAAGCGCCCCTTTGCTTTTGTTGTTTCTTTACGCCATTAATAGTGAGGGTTGTTTTGGCAGAAAGAGAGAGAGAGGGGGAGTGGGGGATGGGGCCTTAGAGAGGTATTTGGGTATGGGAGTACAAACTACTTCAGGAGAGAGGATGAGGGGAGAGTTTGAGATGGATTTTGGTTTGCTTCACATAAATTGGTCATGGCATGGGGAGTATGCTTGGAATGGGAAAGCCTTGTCCTTGGTTTATGGTGACTTTGAAGCAAAGTATCTATTCTTTTTAGTAATATCTCAGCTTATTTATATTGATGTGTAATCATCAAATTGTTTGATTAAAGAGTAGATTTCATGGAAATGAACCCTTTTTTACTTTTATTTATTTATTTTGGACTCTATACAATTATTAAGAGAATATGTTTTTGTCAACTAAGAAATAATGAAATTTCAAAATGAATAGAGATAAATTATTGTGAAAAAAATGTATAAAGTGCATGTAACACAGAATTTAACCAATTCAACATCACCTTCTACGTATTCATCACGTATCCACAGATTACTAGTTAGTACGTAGTAAAGAAATGAAATCTCATTTATTATGACTACTTCTTAAGTTCTTCAATAGCAGAAAGAAAAAAAAAATTGTGATATTAGATTGCATGACCTAATATCTTGTAAACTTTGGCTCCTTAAGTGGAGGTGGTAGTCAAAAAGCACTTCCTAACCAATATACGCTGATTAGTAGAAGTCATCCATGTGTCTTGGATGATGAATAGTAATGTTTTGGTAGTTTTATTATGGAAGATTTTGAAGATGCATTTTTAGGATGTTTAGGTCACTTCAGGTATTTTAGCTTTGTGGTGACTTTGAAGTTTTTAGTTTTTAGTTTGGTCGATAGCTTTGTGGTGACTTTGAAGTTAAACCCATGAGTCACAATGAGATGTATATTTGTACTCTCGTATCAAAAAGAGAAAAAGAAAAAAGGAAAATGACATGCAAACTAATACCTTACAAGTCATAGCAAATCCAAAGCATTAATGTGTAAGCTTTAAATGGATGCTATCACACACCATCATTCATTAAGCTATTTGTTTTATATCTACCTTTTGGACCATATGCATGCAATCATATCTACTTAATTAAGTTCTTTAAACATGATTTGCTTAATATATAAATTAAAGTAAAGAATATATAATTTCTTGTGGGAAGAGAGAGAGAGAGAGAGAGAGAGAGAGAGAGAGCAAAGTGTGGTGGGGGCATGGATTGAGAAGGGGGTGGAATCTTGGGTTCGTTTGTTTCCTTCTCTGAGATATTGGCAATGGAAAATTCTTTGATTGAAGGAGGGCATGCGACATAAGTCGACAAGAAAGGTATCTCTGCGTGGGACATAACAACCAGAATCCTTATAAGCATCCCAATATTGCAAGTAACCTATAATTAGTAATGACTCATTAGTTGATTCATCTATTTTTCTTATTTTAAATTTTCCTCTAAAGTAATGGGGCATGGGCAGATGATCATGAATCGTAGGCAATAGACAGTGGCCTGGATTTTATTTATTTATTTTTAGTTTCTTGGTCCAATTGTCGTACGACACTCATTTGGGAAGATAGGGCCTCTCATAAGACATAATTGCCTTTATAAACATGATGATTCACTCTTTAAATAGGAAAAATGAATGATTGGATTACTTTCATTTATTTAGGGTGAGAATTGCGATTATATAAAATTATTTGTTGAGAATAAAAATAGGCCAAAAGTCCTAAATGGTATATGTGATTTTTCATATGGTGGTTTTAATGTATTCAATTTTACTCATTGATTTATAGTGAATGTTATTGCGATATAATCGATTATAGTGTGTCCAACTGACCACTTTTGAATGGGTCGAAGAAGTTTTAATTCTTACTTTCACATTGCAATTTAAAAAAAAAAGATCAAAAATATATTGCAGAATCTCAATATCACTTATGAATGGGTCGAAGAATTACTTTAAAATAGTGTAGAATATAACTTATATTGTGTTATCTATGGCCAAGCCAAGCCTATGTAACAAACAACCTCTAAAGATTTACGATATATGGACAATGATGGTAAGCATAGGTACGTCAATCTTCTAGAATGAGGTATATGTACTAAGCCCTATAACCTATACGTACTAATATAGGAAAGATGGATTAATTGTATTATTTTTATCCAATTAGATTGTGAACAATCAATTACTAGATTTTGCTTAGAATTAATAAAGCACTACGGATAATGGTTAGGTAAACCCATATATGATTTTAAATATAATGGTAGGTAAAACTATGATTTCGCATCCATGCGACCGTAGAATTCTATGAAAGTTGGATAGTTTATGTTACTAATGACCTTTTTGTCTTGACCTCATAATTAAGTCAAGCCATCACTGAAATGCCCTAATTAAGAGGTCAGAAATAATATCACAATCTTGGTTCTTTGTCTTCTGACCGTTGATCATATGCAGATGATCAAACAAGAGGCAACAAGTGAGAGAGACGTTTCCTTACAAGATAACACTGAGAAAGACAATTGGGTCACGGCGACCTATCTATCAACTTGCATTTCAAAGCTTGAATGGTAGTTTTTGTACTAATTTTGTAATATATTTATTGGAAATGATTCAATTTTGAAACTTAGGTAGAAGCAAAAAATAAGAATAAAAAAAGTGTAGTGGAATGGAAGAAGACCAGCTCTGTCGGCAAACACTGACGAGACAAATGGCTGCTGCACACATGGTTATGCGATTGATTGGCACACTAGGATAAGTCACCAAACCAGTGCATATGGACCAACCAATACACAACCTCCCTTCTCCTCCAATTTTTTTAAGTTACTCGAGAAAATTTATCCAAAATTTCCGTATAGAACTCTGAACAGTTTTCTTTATCAGTGTGAATTACCATTTGGATTTGTAACTTGTTTCAACGTTATAAAAAAAAAAAATATCAATAGACAAAGTGCTAGTTATTGGTGCTCATAATTTTTTAGATGATTTTGCAATTGACAATTTGTGTCGAATTAATCGTACTCGACTCCAAAATAACAAAACCCGAACACGCCAATTTGAAACTGTTATAACTGCATGTGCCAAACTTAGAAGTCGCGTATTGGCCATACACTAGAGCCCATCATCTCATTTATATCATCACTTGGAAGGTGGTACCAAAGGTGGTGTACGAGTTGTGAGCACCATCCACACACACACAAGTACAGTCATTATAATACGATGAACTCGACTTGTTTTTCCTTAAGAGCCAATTTGTTAGTTTTCCATGGCATCTGATTCTCTACTCAAATTGGTACACATTACACAGTTGGCCTGGCTACCTGAATTAATTTGGGTTGTTCTTTCAAGTTTCTGTTCTTCTTCATGTTCTAAATGGGCTGACCCCCCTTCTATACTTGGCTTCAATTGGGCTTTTGAAGGGCATAGAGTTATGTGGACACAATTTGAGTCCTTGACCCTTATCCTTTCAATTCCAAATAATATAATGTAGCTAAACCCTATGTGATCAATTTGAAGTATTGGGGTGGCTCCAATATTAGTGCACCAATATTTGCTTACATGGGTGCAGAACAACCATTAGGTGATGATTTAACTTGGCTTGGCTTTCTCACAGATAATGCCCTTCAGTTTAAAGCTCTCCTGGTACATATAGAGGTACGAATATGAATTTTGGTTCTTAACACAAATTTCTGGTCTTGCAGCACCGATGCTATGGGGAATCAGTCCCGTTCGGATCAATGGAGGAAGCATTTGAAAATGCAAGCACTCTTGGATACTTCAACTCAGCCCAAGCTATAGCAGATTATGCAGAGATACTCATACATGTAAAGAAGGAACTACATGCTCAACATAGTCTGGTGATTGTTATTGGTGGATCATATGGTGGAAGAAGTCAGTGACTTTCATAGCCTTCTTCATAACTGTCACATTCGATCCTATACGGTATATTTAAGGGCATTTTTAAAAATTAATGTTGTAATGTTTTGAACTTAAGTGATTAAATTATGAACAATATCAGTACGATCTTAGATTTAGTAATGAACCTGTGGGTATCTTACACAACAGTTTTGTGGGCCGGTTTTATTTAGTTAAATAAATAGAATGAGATACAAAAGAATCTTTAAAATATTTTTATTTATTCTTCATTCTATGCATATATGTTCTCCACTTTTCTTCGCATCCATTATTCCTGGTCTCACTTTTCTCTAATGTTTTTCTCTTTTCTCTTTTTGTAATTGAAAACAAAAACAATGAAGAAAAAAAAAGAAAAAAGAAAGAAAGTTATTAAGCTATTTGGTGCATGCTTTTTTATCTTTTATTTTTTTAAATTTGTTTATCTATTTGGTGCAGTTCTTGCTGCATGGTTGCGCCTAAAATATCCGCACGTCACTCTTGGAGCTCTGGCCTCATCAGCTCCAGTTTTTTACTTCGATAACATTGTTGTCCCAGAAAATGGATACTACTCCATCGTTTCAAGAAGTTTTCCAGAAATATTTATTATACATATTTATTGATCTTTTCCATCTTTTTGTCGCCCTATGCTTTTAAATAAAAGGCTTATTTATTATAGTATTTCTTGAAATTTTGGTCAAATCTTACTTTATCCCTTGAAAGTTAAAATGACCCACTTAATCTCTTTGATCAAAGTTTGGTGTTCCAGTTTGCCTCATACCGTTATCTCCATTAATAACTCCGTCAATTTTAGTCTTTTTTATCATAAATGATGATGTGTGAGATGTAGGCCCCACTTTTTTTTATTTAAGTAGACTAAAATATTAATAATTAATTAAAATTAAATAATTAAATAATGCAATTACTTGTTAATATATAAAAAAAATCAAAAATGGAAAAAAATTAATATTAAAAAAAATCTCTTCTTCTCCATCTCTCCCTCTGTCGTCCCCTCCCCTTCCCCTAACTTCACACCATTAGACCACAACCACCACCCAACCCAAAGCCACCCTCACCACCACCACTCCAACCTTACCCAATATCACCCGCCCAGCAACCAACCCTTACCACCCTCCCACCACACAACTTCTCAAGACACCCCCACCTCTCTCTCTGTTCCTCTCTCTTCTCCCAAGCCCAGCCCCGACATCCACATAGTCACTCACCCCACCCCGCCCCAACATCCACATGAGTCTGAAAAAGTAAAAATAAAAACATTTGGAGCTAGCATGTATTAATTTTTTACCTTAGAGTAAGTATTAATTGTAATTAAAATGATTCTGTAGGGACTCATCGCTTGGATTTGCTACGTTGAAACAGTAGTGATCCGGACTGGTTGGTCAACCAGCGCAAAATTGAGGTGAGAATTATTAAAGAATGGATTGACTGTGGGAACATATATTTTCGTCTCCAATCAGGGCACGCCACGTGGAAAAGAAGATTATCTCTTAAATTAATTAATTAAACCAATTTATTTGGCTAATTAATTAATTGAGATAAATATCTTAATTAATATAATATTATCTTTATTTAAAGAGATAATATCATTAATTTAGATATTATTTTAATAAAGAAAAGATAATATTATTTAATTCATATATTATCTTCTTAAGAGATAATCTCTTTAATTCGGATAGTATCAAGTCCGACTCGATCCCTACGAAACCCTAGCCCCGAGGCTCCTATAAATAGACGACTTCATTCATCATTCAAGATACTTCAAAAAAACCTACTCCTAATACCCGAGAAAAATACCCTAAGCTCTCTCTCCCTCTCCACTCTCCATATTTTCTCCACACGGCTCCGGCCGCTCGGTTCACACCATACATACAACTTCGTACCCTTTATTTAGCTATTGTTTTCCTACAAACACTCGAACTAGCCTTTGGCCAACACCCCATGGTGTGGTATATTTACTCCAGTCTTTTTTACATGAATCGAGGAAAAGAAGGAAGATCAAAGGTTGAAGGATCTAGAAGCGAATATTCTCCCGTGAAATTATTTGCACAAACATTGACAAGTACTCCGTGGATCTTCAGGCATTAAAACATGAAAAACCACTCCAAAACTAAAGTGCCAAAGGAACTAAGATTTAATTGGGAATTTGTTGGCTTCAAAATTCAAAAATTGAGCGAGGAAATTGATGAGTTGCAGACTATTTTGTCATGATTTAGGGTTTAATAAAGTTGGTTAGAGCGAATGTACTCCATACTATGCACCTGAGTTCGAATTCCCCTTTTTGTAATTTAGATTATATTAAAGTGATTATCGTTTGTATATATATATATATATATATATATAATTGATTGGGAATTTGTTGGCTTCAAATATTGAGCAAGGAAATTCATGGGCCACGGACTATTTTGTCCTTTAATGATAGCTTTTATCAGAAAGGTGCAAGTGATAGAGTGTGCGCAAGCCAAATTGTAAAGTAATTAAAGATGGTGCATTATTTATTTCTTATGTAAGGTTGGAGGCTTGGAGCATTAATTTGAAGCAATTTGGGTTTTCTTTTTCCTTTCAAGTTTTTGTTCTTCTTGTTCTAAATGAGCTTGGGTTATTCTTGGGTCAAATGGGGTTGTTGACAAGTGGGCTTTTTTTAATTAATTAATTTATAAATTTTATAGATTGATAGAGAAGTGAGTTTAACAACGTCGTCACCAAATTATCTGATTAGTTCAGTCCAAAAATTCATATGTAATTGACAAGTGGGTTTTTAAATTTTTATTTTTTTAAAAAAAGTCATTGGGCATAGAAAATATATATTAATATTACAAGCCAACAACTAATTGAAGCTTAAATATGTAATCAGGGGTTTGTCGACAACCTTCACCTTTTCAGTTAATATATATATTACGGCTAACTAGTTTTTTAAACCATGTAATTAATTTGCTGATTGGCAACTGAAACAATCGTCTGGCACCTTTTAATTACTTGATCAACGAAAATTACATGATAGGGAGGATAACAGCTGATCCGTTGTGGAAAAGTGGGTTTAAAGACGATCAGAACTTTATAGATGGCTAAAAGCACTTTGTTAAAAAGTGCTGTTTTTACCAGAGGTAATATCCATCGTAGTGCACAGGATAGTGAATATAACTTGGTGTCCATTCAATTGGAACAACTGGCTTTGCATCATCTGGTTTCTTCACTTCTTCAACACTCACTATGGTGGCATAACCAAGCTTCTTCTTCAATGATTTGGCCAAGTCAACCGCATCGACTCCGTCTCCAATCACCTCCACATGCTCTTTCTCCACTTCTATCGATACTTTGCTCACACCTGCTTAATCAATCATGAATTAACTATTTGTGTACCCACCAAAGTGTTTGATTATTATTTGAGTGATTGATCGATGCATACCTTTGGCCACCGCAGCAATCTTCAAGGCCTTGGTTCTGCATTTCTCAGACTTCAGCTGCACCTTCATGACTATCTTTTGCTGCATGGACAAGGATCGCGGTTAAAGCTTACTGTTCAGTTGCCTCAAGAAAATCTAAAATAGTAGTTTAGACTATCGCTTGGATATAGGAACAAATTAATGAAAAGGGCTTACCTTCATGTCGGAAATTGAACTATATGAAAAATATATAAGTAGCCTTTTTGGGAGCAGAAAACTCTTATGAATCTATATGAATGAATGTGTCTTTTTTGTACTTGAAGACTTCGATGTCCCTTGCAATGCAATACCAAGTCTATGCTGTATTTATAGGAGCTTATGGTCTTCATAGAATATTTTAACGTCAAGTAGACTCCAATATTCAATACACGTTCAGGTCAGCTGCTTGGAAACCAAGATTTTCACATACCGCGTCAAGAAACACTGTACGAGATAGATTCAAATTTGATTCAAGGAGACTTTGACTTTTCCTAAAGACAAGAGGAAAAATGTTGAAGTACAATGATTGATACTTACAAATACACAAAAATTGGTTTGGTGCCAGAGCTCCCATCTGGGCCCTTTTCCATTAAAGTATGATTATTACTTTTAAGTGATTGGGCAAATCTTGCATGAGCCTTTATTGTCTAACCAAATAATAAATTGGAGTTTTATGTGTGAAAGCTTCATACATAGATAACTAAATAAGTGGAGACTTTCTTCACATATAATAAATTTTATTAGTATGCCAAAATAATCAAAAGAACAAACATTAGTTAATTCCAAGTTCTAATATCCGAGTTTTGGTGAAGGACAGAGATGTTCTTCAAGTGGAGGGTTAAGATTGGATTAAATATTGTTAAGTCTTAATATATATATATATATATATATATATTGATTTGTTCAAAGTTTAAGGGAGGGAAGACTATTCCGTTTCAGGGTCAGAGCATACTAAAGTCTCTTTGAGGACTTATAAATGGGTTTTAGCTCCTTTTTTTTATTTTTACAAATTATATATTAAGATGGATTATCGATAATGAAACTCAAACTTAAAACTGAATAGCGAAGATAATGATCTTTACCAACTCAACTAACTCTCGTTGGCTAAGTCTTATGGTATTGGATGATGTATGTATAGTGAAGTCATAGGAACCATCTATGTGAGTCAATCCAGGTAAAGACAATCGAGTCAAGTCGGGTATTAATTGGTACGGTTCTAACAACCGTGAGGTTATATATGTGAATTGGTTCTTAATTAATGGCAAGCCCGAGAAAAAATGTGTTCAGTACTTTTTAATTTTTATTTTTATTTTTTGTGTGTGGTGGGGCCTTACTGTGTCTGTATTAGTGCTTTAGCTTATTGAATAATTTCTTTCAAAATTGTTTTGATGGTCCCCTGTCACCATTTGGTATGGTGCATGACATTTAGTCTCTACTTTATTGGAGAATAATTAGATTAATTAAATCGTAGGGATGACAGTTTGTACCCTAAACCTTCTTTCACTACAAACTTAAAATTAAAAACCTCACAATCCTTATTAACATATTGTACTATATATTAAAATAATTTATAATTTATATACGCCTGAGATAATTTATTATCGTTTTACTCCGACACGCCTATATATGCATGCCTTTTAAAAAACATTGACCAGTAGTAGTGACCCATTTTGATTAATGCATGTCTCTATGTATTATTAAGTCAAGAAACAATGGAATAGTTGTGCAATTTCATATCCTTAGCTAATTACCGAATGGACGCTCATGCTTCTCTTGAGGAGAGTTTGTGTTGATTGCGTTTGAAAACAAAAATTAATTAACACATATGGATGTTGCTTGCACTCTGTCTTTTAAGTTGTTAAACTCAAGAATGAATTTCAATCACAATTACATAATAGAACAATTGATCTGTTGCGGAGATTCATCATGAACTACACGATAGTGAGTAGAACGATGTCGTGGATGATGGACATAGCTTGATGTCCAATATTGTGTTGTTGTTGGAGTTGGTTTCTCTTCCTCCGCATTTGCTTTCACTGGTTCAACACTTACTATGGCGGCGGAGCCAAGCTTCTTCCTCAACGACATGGTCAATCTCGTGGTATCGACTCCATCTCCAATCACCTCCATCTGCTCTTTCTCAGCTTCTATCGACACTTTGCTCACACCTGCTTACGTATATATAAGGATGGTCCCGTAAGGATGCGAAATAAAGAATTGTTCCACATTTGAAAGTTACGAAATTTTGCATAAGACTTATAAAGAGTTGAATTACTTCCTAATTACTAATTGGTTTTGGTGTGGAACGTTAACTTCCTCTAGATCGCAAGTTAATTTATCAAAGAATTTAAGTTTCCTATGAAAAAAACATATATATATAATTTTGTAAACCTTTAGCGACTGCAGCAATCTTCAAGGCATTGGTTCTGTGTTTCTCACAGTTCATTTGCAACTTCATAACTATCTTTTGCTGCACCATGGTAGGTAGGGCTTTGCTTTATGAGTTGATGTGATTTACTTTAGAGGTGGATGAGAAAGTAGCCCCATGCGATGTTGTCTTTATAGGAGTTTGGTCGTGTTATAATACTATAACCTCCGGTTGACTTGTCCCCACAGAAGACCAAGTTTACACACCTTCAACTAAAACAAACAAACTACTTTTTCCGCACTCATACACAGAGTCAAAGCAACCGTAGATTCCAATTCTTGTAGTAAAACGCGGCTGATCGGTACTTTTGATTGAGAAAGACTTCCATTTCACAGGCAGCGGTCTAGCCGGATGCTTCTTGTGGTCCTTCCAGAAATCTTATATAAAGAATAAACTAAAGTGGACTTCATATTTCATTCATTGCACAATGGAATTAAGCTTCTGCACAAATCCTCATGCACTAATTAAAAATAAGGGTTAATTACATAAAATTTCTCAAGTTCATATATGATTTTAGGGATCCTCATTTGGCCCATGGGCTCATGGGGGCCCGTCTAGCCCATCGAGAAAAAGTCCATCTCAACCAAGTAGTTAGTGGGCTTAGCATAGGTGCTTAAAGCTCAACCCGTTAATCAAAGTCCGGCCCATAGGCCCAAATTTAATTATATTATATATATATAACTTATTATATTGGGTTAATTATATTATATATATACTTAAAAGATATAAGGAAATAGAGACTTCAACACACACAAGGGTTCCCTTTCACTTTCATTCATCTTCAACACTTTATCCACCATGCTATAGACAACTTCGTGATTATGTACTACACCATTTGAGATTTATAATGTTTCTATAGACAACTTTGTCTTTTCCTTCTCTGTTTTTTCTCTCTTTCTTTTCCTTCTTTTCCTTACCACTTTCATTCATCTCTAACACCTTATCCATCATGCTACACACAACCTTGTGATTATAAGCTACACAATTTGATATTTATTATGTTTCTACAAGACGTTTATTTGCCTCAATGGTGCTAGACAACATTTACAATATCACTTCATCAGCTGGTGATACTTCTATTCAAAAATTGAAGATGATTTTTTTTTTAAAATATAAAAAAAACTTAAAAATTCTTTTCCAACCTGGACTTATAACTGAAATGGCAACTTTTAAACGAAAACATCACAAGATGAGTCATCCAATATGCCCAAACGAAGTCCCAAATAAACCGAATTCATCAATATTTGCAAAACGCACCGTATGGTGTCTCTCCTCTAGCTCATTTCCATTGGTTCGCTACTATGGAGGCCATATACTTGTAGGATATATAAAATTATTGAACATTAAACCAAATATGCATCACAAACTGACTTAATATATCAAGTCTGCACAAGTTTGCAGTTTGTTGGTAAGGCCTGTTATACATCGATAAGGCCACGAGGAGATTTAATTGGCAGTTTGTTGGCTTCAAATCTTGACAGAGGAAAGACAATATTACAGAAAACTGCAATATTGCCTTTTTATTATGTAATATTGTTTACTTATAATCTTGTTTTTATTCACTTAACAATTTTCAATAACAATATTACATAATAAAAACAAATGTTTGCCTTTTTAATTCCACAACAAATTTCAACACCAATTACATAAAATGGAGCAAATGTTTTCCTTTTACTAATGGTAAAAGTAAAACATTGTCAGAAGAACTTTAATTAAAAGTGCTTAATTTAACATCGGCAGAATCCATCATAGTGTGGACAGTGAATATAGCTTGATGTCCATTGAATTGGAATGACTAGCTCTGGCTCCTCTGGTTTTTTTCACTTCTCCAACACTTACAATGGAAGCAAAGCCAAGCTGCTTCTCCAATGACTTGGCCAAGGAAACGGCATCAACTCCAACTCCAATCACCTCCACTTCCGCTTTCTCTACGTCTATGCAAACGTTGCTCACACCTGATTAATTAGTGATCCATCATTAGTTGTTAACTGACTAATTAATTATCAATAATGAGTACCTTTCCTATTCCTACTGAGAGGGGTGATAACATACTAAACTCACACACACTACACGGAAGCTAGCTAAGACTCAAACTTAGGACTTTTTCTGGGGGGAGCAAATGCTCAAAACCACTACACTAGCAAGTCCTTTGCATAAGTAATTAGTATAAATTGGTCATTTGGGTAGTCACAAAATTAATCGACCATTTTGAAATTGAGATGCATATATATAACTTTGGCTTCTGCAGCAATCTTCAAGGCCTTGGTTCTGCAGTTCTCAGAGGTCAATTGCACCTTGATCACTATCTTTTGCTGCATACATAAAGATCATATTTACATATAAGAAAAAAAATAACTCTGATAAAAGAATGAAATGAATTAAAAGGCTTACCTTCGTATTGTAGAGTGAATATGAAGTGTCCTTTTTGCAAACACAAAACTTTATGAATTTATATATGAACGAATGCATCTTTGTTTAAAAAAAAAAAAAAAAAATACTTGAACACTTTTGGCATGGTATGGCTGAATTCTACTTGAACACTTCTAGAGGTCATTTGGAAAATAATACCAATGCTATGCTCTATTTATATAGGAGCTTAGTCTTCTTAAAATATTACCTCCGGTTGATCTATCCCCACAAAAAAAGAAAAAAAAAAAAAGACTTGGACATATAGCTAGTTAGCTGCTTGGAAGCCAAGATTTCCACACCCTACGAAGATTCCAATCTCATTAATTCCAGAATACTTTAATATAAAGTTTTGTTATGTGGATGCAGGAATGCTGATTTGGCCATATACATAGGAAACAAAAAACAATTAGGAGTTTATGTGTGAAAACTGCATTATATAAATGACCTAAAGGAATAGAAAGTTTCTTGGAAGAAGAAAAATTAATTAATTCCAAGGGATGTCTTTCAGGTCGAAGGGTTATAAGATTTATATGTGTTGTCAGTTAGTTTTATTCGAGAATGTTATCCTTGAGGATTGTCCTACTGTTTAATTCAATAAACTAATGACCTCTCTCTCTCTCTCTCTCTCTCTCTCTCTCTCTTTTTGAATTAAATAAAAAAAATGTTGGTGTACGAATGTGACTTTTGGGTGCGGGTGCGAATCAACCAATAACCTTCTCTTGGTACTGTGGCTTCAAGAAACAATGGATTAGTTGTGCAATAGCTTTTGATATGTTGGCCATTTGATAACCTTTTTAGTTTTTAATTTTTTTAAAATTGAAAACTGAAACCTTGTTTAGTAACTAAACACAAGTTGTTTGGTAACTGATTTTAATTTGAAGTTTTCAGTTTTATGTGAAACTTGGAAATGGAAGTTTTTAGGTCAAATTGTGAATTTGAGATCGTAGAATGAAAGTGCATGCTACTAAGAGTTCGTAGTAATTTTCGGTGAATATTTTGGAATTAGGTTGATTTTTTTTTTGTGAATTTTAGAGATGGAGTTCACTAGGCTTGGATTGGGTCTGTGGCCAAACACAAGAATTGAGTGATCAGGTCCAAGTCTGAAGGTCCCAAATACCAAATTTTGATAACTGAAGTGCATGTCATGTTTCGTGATGTAAAATTTATGAATGAAATATAGGAGCGCAAAAAAATGAAAACTAAAACTAAAACCACTTTCATGTTGTTTTAAAAAATAAGGGTGATTTTGAAAACTAGATTTCAGTTTTTTTATAAATAAAAAGTAAAAATAAAAAGTGAAAATAAAGTGGTTATCAAACAACTCTTAGCTTCCCAAATGGATGCTTCTCTTAAGAAATTTATTATTTTCAGGTTGTGTTTGAAAAGTTTAACATATACGTGTTTCACTCAATTTGTTAAATTCAAAGCCATACTTAATAATTTCGGTCCAACAAGAATAATGATCTCGAGATCACATTTTTGTGATACATTTTAATGCCGCGTAATATGACAAGTGACATACTTTGAAGCATTTAAATGTTGATCGTAAGACGCTCACATTGGAAGCGCAGGAATTATTTTCCAACAATATAAACTTGTTTTCTAATACCATATGTTGTTGGATGCCATTAATCTTGTAACTCATGTACTTCCAAGTTCTTCCTTCCACTTCTCATTTTTCCCTCATATATACATATATATACTAATTAAAGGGGATATAAACTTAAAAACTTCATTCGAAGATCGAGTAAAGAGATCTGAATACAAAATTAAGATGTTATTTCATAATAATCCTGGTAACTCATGAGCACCAGTAAGCAATCTCGATATGACTTGTATGTGTTGGTAACAATAAAGAATAATGAAAATTTCAACAACAATTACATAATAGCACAATTGTTCTGATGGTCACAGTCATCATGAACTACATGATAGTGAGGACGAGAATAAAGGATATAGCTTGATATCTTTGGAGGATCAGTTGGTTTTTTCTCCTCGGCATTTGCTTTCACTGGTTCTATGTGAATCCCTGTATTTTACGTTTCAGAAAATTAAATATTTTGTTAAATATTTAGTTTATAACTTATATATATATATATATATAATTATCTTGGTACGTTTTATATTTTCAAAAATTTATCTTATTAGTTATTAAAAATAGTAATATTTATATGTATTGTTTTTCACAAATTTATCTTTGTTTCTTGCTGACCAAGTTCAATAGCCTAGTTGTTATCCAAAACATACTTTAGACTCCCAAGTGTCATTGTACCTAGACGAGTAAGTTCTGTTTGAGCATGAGGTGTTGGCACTCCAAAAACAGCTATCTAAACTTGGAGCCAAACCTTATCAATTGCCTTACATTGGACCAATTGAAGGAAAGTATTTGCCGCCTATGTAGTGGTATAAATAGGATCCATTTCCTATTATTGTTTCATGGCATGCGTAGTAGTACGTGAAGATAGATAGATAGGTTGTCTTGTCAATTTATTTTAAGGGCTTTTATTATTGAGGTGAGTGGTTTATGTAATGTGTTCTAAAAGTTCTTATTTTGTGATAAAATATGAAAATCATGAATTATAGTGGATTTGTTCTATTTACAAATATCTCTCTATTTCAAGTCAAGCATGTCTAATTTGGTGCAATCTTTCATACTAGATATATATATATTGATTGAAATATTTGTGAAGTATGTATTATTCATGGAACATGAGAACTTCAATGTTGGGATATCCGAGGAATCGATGTACCACATGGGGACATAGGGCAGTAAGGCCAATAGGCGTCACGTGGTTGGTTACATGCTACGAAGGATAACCGAGATATGAAGGGATGATGTGATATGATCTGGATTGGTGTATCTTTTTATGATATTTTCTAGAGTGTGTAAAACGGCATTGCTTGACTGACATATTACATAATCTACTCACTGAGCGGTGGTTACTCATCCCTCACCCTGTTTGATTTTTCAGATGATTAGTGGGCAAGACAAGGACTAAATCAGTTGAGGCTGAATTAGATGAGAGTGATAATAGGCCTCATCATTTGGCCCGCGGGCTCATGGGCCAATGGTGGCCCTCCCGGCCTATCGAAAAAAAGCCCAGCCGGTCCGTTGTGGGCTTTGAGATGGCCCGGCCCGCCTTGGGCAGGGCTAGGCTTGGGCTTGGGTGTCTAAAACCCGGCCAGGCCCGATTAAGCCCAAGAAAGCTCGGCCCGGCCAGGCCCTACCCAACCACAAATGCCCGGCCCGTTAGGCCCACATACATACATAATTATGTATAAATAAGAGTTTAGGTTTAGGATTATATCACTTAAATCACATATATAATTTGTTTTATTTCATTTACTTTTCTTTACTTATTCCTAGTTTATAATTGGATGATTAGCACATTAATTTGTGTCAATTATTAATTCAACAATTATATATATATAAATAAGATGAACAACATATAACATCACCAACTATAATCATATCACGAAACATAATCGTACCACCAAATATAATCATGCTTTTCTTGAATACATCACCAAATATTTGCATATTTATTCATACCATCTTTTTAAAAAAATATTTTTTTGATACTTATTATTTTTTAAAATTATTTCTTAAAATGTATTACGATTTAACTATGTAATAACCTCAAAAATAATACTTGGTTTTATTATTTTTGTGAAAAATTTTATAAGTTATGTGACTTTATTGGGTGTTTTATAAATCAGGGTTTAGGGAAAGTGTAAAACCCACCACAACCCAGTATAAAATAGGTTAACGATTCCTATCATTCATGACGCCTTTTTATTTAATTATTAGTTATTATATTATCAGCTAATTTCATTGACCACAAACATAATTTTAAAAATAATGACAAGAAGTTGGGCTAATTATTTTACATGCAAACTTGTCTAAACTTGTCTTTTGGAGCAAACAATTGGATGCAGGGAATTATTCATCCAGTAGTGCATAGTTAGTCATATTAAATATTCAAGTTAATTAAACATGTTTCCTAGTGCAAATTTCTATGTACAATAATTTTTTTTTTCAAGCTATGTATAAAACATAGCCAAAGCTAGGCATATATGAAATATTTTGCAATTGTTTGTCAACAAATACACGTACATGTCTATCAGTTTGATAGATTCCAAGAAAATGTATACTTATATATATTGGGATATATATTTCCCTTAAGAAATCCATCCAATTATATCTATATTATAAAATTTTTGAAAAATAAAAGTGAGGGGACGTGAACTTCAATCATACCAAGAAAATCACTTTTTAAAAAAGTTTATTTTAGGGTCATTTTGATATCCCTTGAGAAAACTAAAAGTTAAAAACGTCTCCAAGCATCTACAGAATTTTGAGAATGGTTCAAACCTGAAAAATTACAAGAATAAAATTAACCTATTTTATGAAGTGTAAACCACAAGAGTTTTTTTAGTAGCGCACCCCTACAACTCTTCTTGCAACCTTTGGAAGGATAAGGCGTGTCTGGTCTCTACAAGTTCAAATTCAAATTAAGTGGTAATCTTTAACATCTGAATAGCATTTGGAAATTTTATAGCAGATCTATCTGGGATCCGGATCCTCTGCTCTGATTTTCTTTGCCATGACCTGCTTTACTTTTGTTCTCCACATGCCACCTCATTAAAATTTAATCTAACGGATTTAAAAGTTGACACATCATCTTTAAAACAAAAACCAATTTACTACTAATTAAAAAACAAACAAAAATGCCCTAACCCAACTAACGACCTCTGCAAGCTTTCCTTCCCCAAAACCTCTGTAATCTCCTCTTTCCTGTCTACAAGATTAAAAATAAAATAAAAAAATCTTTCCCATATCCATTGTTTGAAGATGGTGGTTCCAAGAAAAAAGTATTCCCTTGTTGTTTTCCTAGATAAAAGAGAAATCATGTTTCAATATCTGGATTCCGGGTTTGTTTGTTGACATGCTTTTCACTTATTTTTTGTCCCAGCTACATGCTCTTATTTATTGGTCCCTTCTACATGCTCCTATGTTTTTTGGGTTTTCTTCCTATCTCTGCAACAATTCAAAACTTCCACTTTCTCACCGAAACTAGTTGGGTTTCTGTCTGGCTTTGAATTGGATTTCAATGTTTTGGTATCATCAGGAGTGTTATGGAGTTACAATAGTATTTCAGTTACAATAGTTAATCCTGCTAATGATAGTAAATGGTGAGTTGCCAGTTACGTTGTTATTAGGCCATAACTCCATATTTAAGTTTGTGATAATGACTTGTTGTAACTGTAGATTATTCTCTACAGACTTTATATATATATATATATTGTATAATGATCATATGAATAATATAATGGAAAATCAGTTTCTTCATGGTATCAGAGCTAATGGCTAACGCCGACTAGCGATCCTCCAATTGCCAACATTGAGAGTCGTTGGCGCTCCTCACTCCTCACCCATAAGGGTGTTTGTATGTATAATGCTTTTTCCTCTCTTCTTCTCAAAGATGAATATGTTTTTTTCTTTCCACCTTAGCTGTAGCCGCACCTTTATTTCACCACTACAACCCTTTCTTCTATTAGCTCGTTATTTTTGTGTCTCCGCCACACCGTCTTCATTGTGGACCGTCTCCTCCATCGAGCTCTCTTGTGGAAACCCATGGCAGCTCTATTTATCTCCTTTGGCCATGATGGCTAGATTTCTGTTTCCTCTGCTAGCCTTGTCACCACTCACCGAGTCTTCTCCTTACCGGCTTTTATCTCTCTCATGTCATGCTATCCTACCTTTGTTGTTCTCTTACACAGCCACTACCTGTCCCTCTTTTGGCTCGCTAGCCCCTTGTTATCCATCAATGTTGGGCCACTTCTCTCTGTTGAAACCGAGCAAAAAAAACGTTTCCTTTCCCTCAAAGATCACACCTCTCTATCGTTGGTTTCTCCACTTGAAATCTCTCTACTTTTTTGTCTCTCTTGCCGAGCTGTCTCTCTTCCCTCCACGAGCCTTATCCTAGTATGCAATCATGGGTTTCTCTCATGTATTTCTGATGGTTTCTCTATCGTGGTTTCCATACTTTTCCCTTGTTTGTTGATGCTGCCTATCATCGCTCATCGAGCCGTCTCTCTTTCCTCCGTAAGCCTCGTCAACGCTCGCCGTCTCTCTTTCCTCCGTGAGCCTCGTCAACGCTCGCCGAGCGTTCTCTGCCATGCTACACAGCCGATGTTCCCTTTGTACAGCCCCTGTTTCTTCCTTTGTGTTGCCGACTTGGTATCGGCCACTCAAGCCCTATCACTGTGTTGCTGCCTTGGTATTGGCCTCTCACGCTTTATCTATACTCAACCTGTGTTCTCCTCCCCTCTTAAGCCTAATCTCTTTCTTTGATTTTACTGTTGGTCTCTGTCTTCTTCAATGCTCTCTTGCGTTGCCTTTCTTCTTCTCTGTTACTCGGGTATTGTCTTCTTTTCTTTATAATTCTTTTATGTTACTGGGGCATTCTCTTCTCTTCAATTGTGTTTTCTCTCTCCCTATCATGGGTTGTCTCTGGAATCTTGAGTTTCCTTTCCTCTTCATGGATTGTCTCTTGCATCTTGTTCTCTTTCCCTCCCTTGACTACTTTCTCTGTCTCACTTGGTTCCCTCCTTTATTTCTTATTATTGTTTTTTAGGTCACTCATCCTTCTATATTTTAATCTATATGGGCCTCTATCCTCTTGTGATAATATTTTCTTTATTACTTCTCTGTACCCCCGTAGTTTTCTTCCCCATACCTTATTGTTTCTATGGTGCCTTGAAATTCAAACTTACTCATGCTCTCGTTTTCTTTTCTCTATGTCCCAGGTTGGTTTCACCTCCTATCCTCTACTATTGTGCTGCATCCTTTCTTAACCCCTTTATTCCCTTCAATTATTCCTTCTTTTCTCTCTGCACGCATCCCTTTTTGCTTTCCATGTGATGAATTTTCTTTTGTTTCCATTCCTCATCTTTATTATTTTTATAAATAAAAATATGCACTTGTCTGAATTATTTTTCTTTCTCATTCCTCTTTACAACATTGTCTATTTCTCTTTATCCTACCTAGAGGGTGATTCCTAGGTAGCATTATGTTTCTCAGGTGCCTAGCGTTGTTTCCTAGGTACATTTGATTTGTATGTCAGCCGTCATTTTATTCATTCCTTCCATGAGCCTATGCTCTCCTTCACTTGCTGCCTTTCAATGGGCGTTATGTTTACTTTGTTTCTCTCATGTTGCTGTTGCAACTCTGGATATTGGAGTTCTTCTTTTTTGTTTCCCTTACTAGACTACTACAGACAACTACTACTGCCATCTCCATCACCATATAGTTTCTTCATTCAAATCTTGCTATACTGTGCGCGCTCGATTTGCGGGGGAGTGTTATGGAGTTACAATAATATTTTAGTTACAATAGTTAATCCTACTAATGATAGGAAATGGTGAGTTGTCGGTTACGTTGTTATTAGGCCATAACTCCATATTTATGTTTGTGATAATGACTTGTTGTAACTGTAGATTATTCTCTACAGACTTTATATATATATATATATATTATATAATGATCATATGAATTATATAGTGAAAAATCAGTTTCTTCAAGGAGAAACAAATCCAAAAAAAAGTCTAAAAGATTAAATCCAACAGGGTGTAGGGAGCACCGTAAAGGAAAAAAAGACTTAGTATTACAGCAAACAAACCAACAAAAGAAGTACAAAAAGTTGTCTTTAATCAAACCAATACAAAATAAGAAAATTGTATTTTCTCCCATATAAAAAAATTGTGCAATTGGGTGGAAAAGCTACAGAGAAAGAAAGAAGAGAAAAACAGTTGAAAAGGAGGGACGTTGAAGAGAAGGGAGATAGAAAAAAAATTGCAGGAGTAAAGTTTCTTGATAGTTCAATTAGGGTTTTTGTTTGTTTTTTAATTAGTAGTAAATTGAATTTTTATTTTAGAGATGATGTGTCAAACTTTAATCCCTTAGATTAAATTTTAATGAGGTGTCATATGGAGGTGAAAAGTAAAGCAGATCATGGCAGAGAAAATCAAAGCAGAGGATCCGGATCCCTACTTGGAGAAGACAAATTACTTACTAATTGTATAGCTAGTTCAGCATAGGGATTCATCTATATGTAATTCAATTATCATTAAAAACATTCAAGACATAATATGTTCACATCCTAACAAAACTTATGATCACTATGTGCACAATACTTCGGAAAATTCCAAGCAACAAACTCATTTAACAATTATTGGAATAAGAAAGGGAAAAAAATATCAACAAGTTACCTTTTTTTCACAGAACAATGGCACCGAGCAAGCCTACTCTAATGGCCATCGATTCAGATGGCCGGTACATTCGACGTAAACTTGAAAGGACCACAAAAATTCCGGAGGGCTAAGGAGTGTATGCTGTCTATAATTTCAAATTCAAACATCAAGGAAAAAAAATATGTTTCTCCCTCATTGCTCCGTCCCTCGTGTACAAAATTAGGCAGACGGTTTGATCTCCTAGATGGACCAACTTAGGTTCTATATCATCTAAGGTTCTATATTACGCACACGTCTAGGTAACGTGTTCAAATGAGGCAGTTTCAGTGGTTCAAGAGCTGTCAACGATGTCAAATCCTTTGACATCAAATAGACGAGCATGGATGTACCCTTCCATTCAAGAAGACGATGAAAATCATCAAACATATCACAGTAGTCATCCTTGAGATAGTCTTTGTCATTTGCAACTTGATGAACTTCCACCTTACACGTGAAAAGCACCCAATCCCCATGCCTAGTTTCCATTGCTAAAGTTTGGCAACCCAAAGGCATGAGAAATTCAGGGTAGTCAGTGAAATTGTGTTATTTCCATTCGTATTTGGGTCGGCCATGTCAAATCGATAAATGGGACAACATAATGTTGAGATAAAAATGTTACTGCTTACAACTACACAAAAAGTCCCACGAGAGAGCCGAATGTATCCAAAAGTTGGGGATTCGGGCATAGTCTCCCATTTACTTTTGGGTCAAACATCTCAAACCCCCCTCTAAAAAGATCCTCATCCCATGTTTTTAAACAGAAAGTAGAGAGCACATACAATTTTTCGTCATGTTGCGCCACAAGGGGACAAGACTTCCCTCGTTGAAGGGTACTGTTGTTGAACACGTCGCATGGGTCTTTGATTGTGTCGTTGTTGGGATCCTCAGTTTCAAAGACATAAATATCTTTACTTGGACATGATTGGTACTTGTAGCCCTCGAATATGTTTTCATGACCGCCGGCAAAAACTATTTTGAATTCGAAAGCTCCTATACCCATATCGGGGCGCCATTTGCCAACTATATAAGCCCCCACCTGCCGAACATCAGAAGACGAAAAATACAGGGCTTCAATATTGTAAGAAACAGTATCACTTGGGTTATACTTGCCAAAACACAAATATAGGGTCTTATTAAACCCTCTGTCATATCTCAGTCCTTCATCTTATCCCAATCCTTCATCTTATCCAGCGGTTTGAAAGCTTCCGTACTCTTCTGCTCCTCCATATGCCTATTTTGTTTCTCCGAACACAGCAGCATAAATGGACAGTGTTGAAAAGTTGCATCCAGCAGCGGCATCCCCATAACCTGATATTTGCTGAGAGACTCGATTCTTCATGCTTTGCCACAACAATTACACCGGTCACAAGCCCGCTTATGAGTTCCTCTGCCAAACTACATACCAGTTCAATCTCTGGAAAATAATATTCAAATCTCAATTCCCATAATGAATTACATAGAATGGGTATTTATAATAATATAACCCTAGAGTGAAAAGGAAAATTAAACTTATTCTAGGAAAGAAATCCTAATTCAAATAAAATAGGAAACTTAAAAACCCTACTGAAATGTGGAAAAACTAAAAATCTTAATGAAATCTGAAAAACTTAGAGAACCTAGGAACTAACAAATAAATTAAGAAACTAACTAATAATTCCCTCTTCCATCTCTTTCGTTTGTAAACCCTAATGAGTTTGACAAAGATGTCCTCATTATTTAATTTTCCTTTTCAACAATAATATGCACATGTACATGAAGCTTTTAAAGATGATCCTCTTCTTTTACATACAAAGAAATGATATATCATACATGTCCTCAATCGTAAAAACAATACTCCATATGGTTGTCTTTTTCCGGAGTGGCCTAATTTAAAATGTCTTTATATATGAAAACACCCATGCTTAATCATGTAGATATCTGTGGGAGCATATATTTTCGTCTCCAATCAGGGCACGCCACGTGGAAAAGAATATTATCTCGTAAATTAATTAATTAAACCAGTTTATCTGGTTAATTAATTAATTGGGATAAATATCTTAATTAATATGATATAATCTTTATTTAAAGAGATAATATCATTAATTAAGATATTATCCTAATAAAGAGAAGATAATATCATTTAATTCAGATATTATCTTCTTAAGAGATAATATATATTTAATTCAGATATTATCAGGCCCAACTCGATTCCTACGAAACCCTAGCCCCGAGGCTCCTATAAATAGACAACCTCATTCATCATTCAAGGTACATCTAAACCTACTCCTTATACCCGAGAAAAATACCCGAAGCTCTCTCTCCCTCTCCACTCTCCATATTTTCTCCACACGGCTCCGGCCACCACACACGGCTCCGGCCACCCGGTTTACACCCTACATACAACTCCGTACCCTTTGCTTAGCTATTGTTTTCCTACAAACACTCGAACTAACTTAGGCATCGGAGGGCCTTTGGCCAACACCCCCTGGGTGTGGTCTATTTACTCCAATCTTTTTTACAGGAATCGAGGAAGAGAGAGAAGGAAGATCGAAGGTTGAAGGATCCAGAAGCGAATATTCTCCCGTGAGATTATTTGCACAAACAATATCTATATAACAAACGATACGTGCCAAATTCATTATTTTTCAGGACAAGGGAGTCAAGCATAGAAAAAAACATATAATTTTCTCCAATTCTAGATGTAGCACTTCACATGTCAATGTTAATGGGTTGAGTTGAGCCCTCCTAGCTTTTCCCTAAAATATATTTTCATAAAAACAAAAATATAGGAGCATCCATTAATTCTTTATTTCAGCACCCTAATTATATTTAGGAAGCTCTCATGACTTGGATTAATTACAATATCAATACAATACTAATCCAAACTGGTTAATTTCACACATTTCGCACTATACAGGTGGTTAGTTAAGGACAATATCGATGTGGTATATACAGTAGTGAGCCGTATAGCCCTATTATTGTCAATAAGGCCACAAAGAGATTAGATCTGCAATTACGTTGAGGGGCTTACATCATGACAGTGGAATTGGATGAGCTGAAGATTATTGTGTCCTTTGAATATGTTAGCTTTTTTAGCAGAAAATTGCTAGTCAAAGTGTGTGTAAGCCCACTTGCCAACTTGTAAAATAAATAACTAAAGATGGTGCACACAACTTTTATTATTCATTTCTGATGTTAAGTTGAACCATCTAAATTGCAATTTGAGTTGTTTTTATTAAATTCTTTTTCAAGTTTTGGTCTTCTTGTTCTAAATAGGCTGATTCTTTATTCATGGGTCAAATGGGGCCTTTTGAGGCGCACAAGGTTTTCTATATAAGAAGAAAAGAAATGCATATCATTAATCAAAGGTTCCCCCATAAACTTTATAATCAATACAATTTCAATGATAATCAAGTAAATATAGTGCAAATGTTTGCCTTTTACTAATTGTAAAAAGGCAAAGATTTACAACTTAAGGGTTTAACAACAGCCAGAAATAATTGATACGTTCTCAGAAGCACTTAATTAAACAGTGCTTCGTTTAACATCGGCAGAATCCATCATAGTGCACAGCATACCGTGGACAGTGAATATAGCTTGATGTCCATTCAATTGGAATGGCTGGCTTTGGCTCCTCTGGTTTTTTCACTTCTCCAACACTAACAATGGAAGCAAAGCCAAGCTGCTTCTCCAATGACTGTGCCAAGGAAACGGCATCAACTCCAATTCCAATCACCTCCACTACCGCTTTCTCTACGTCTATGGAAACATTGCTCACACCTTTGGCTTCTGCAGCAATCTTCAAGGCCTTGGTTCTGCAGTTCTGAGAGGTCAATTGCACCTTGATCACTATCTTTTGCTGCATACATAAAGATCATATTTACATAAGGAAAAAAGAAAAACTCTGATAAACAGAATGAAATTAAGTAAAAGGCTTACCTTCGTATTGTAGAGAGAACATGAAATGTCCTTTTCGCAAACACAAAACTTTAGGAATTTTATGAATGAAGGCATCTTTTTTATTTATTTTTATTTTTTAGATAAACACTTTTTGTATAGACGAATTGATCTACTTGAACAATTTTTGTATGGCCGAGTTCTACTTTAACACTTAGAGGTCACTTGGAAAATAATGCCAACGCTATGCTCTATTTAAAGGAGCTTAGTCTTCTTAGAATATAATTAAGAACCACGGGTCCCCACAGTCAGCTGCTTGGAAACCAAGGCTTTCACATAGACTCAGTCCATCACACCGTTCGTAGATTCCAATTTGATTCCAGACTAGTTTGAATTTTCAGAAAGAAAAAATAACCAAAAAATAATATATATGGATTAAGGGAAATACAATGATTAATGTATGAGTTGTAATGTTAGTGGGTATAATTCAGTTAGTTCAATTCTTTCATTTCCACCAATGTGGGCAGAGATTCGAAATCCCTAGACACCCAATGAATATTTGTATAAACCCCTACCCTCAATCGCTTAAAAAAAAAAAAAAAAAAGTATGAGTAGCAGTAGTTTAAGTTTAAACGGATATAATGAGTACTTTGTTTTTAGCTGGAAAGCTCAGTTTGTAGACTTACAAATACAAGATAAACATTGACTGGTAAGTCATACGTCTAATCTGGACCCTGGTGGTGCTTTGTATGTGATTGGCCATCTTGAATTAATTTCATATTAAATTTATTAGAGACAGCTCTATGTGGATTTGGCCATATACATAGAAAACAAAAATGCAATTCGGAGTTATGTGTGAAAACTGCATATAAAAACAACTAAAGGAAAATGGAAAGTTTTTCTTCACAACTTGTCAATTGTCACGGCTATGATACTATCCAAATTAAAGAAGAAAAAAATAATTAATTCCAAGGATGTCTTTCAGGTGGACAGTCGTAATATTTACATTAAAATATTGTTGCAATTTTTTTTTTATAATGTTAATTCATTAAACTATCAACTTCTTCCTTTTTTTTTTTTCTTTTCTTTTATAGACGTTGATGTACCTAGAGTACCTCCTAGGAACCATCTAAGTGAATCCATCCATCCAGGTAAAGATAATTTGAGACTTTTGGTTACTGGTACCAATAAGCCAATGTGAGTTTGTGGGGGGTTTTTTTTTTTTTTTTTGGTGGTTAAATACAATTTATTTATTTTTATACAAGTGATAATTGGAATTGTTAACTGGAGCCACTGATTTAGTCATTGTGTCTTAGTTGAGGACAAGACCCAAAATATGTGAACACATGGTGGGGCTTATGTGGTTGTCTTAGTGCATAAGCATATGCCCAAAAATTGCTTCATATTCTATGTAAAGGTATGTCGATCATGGGATTATATATTTCCAAAAGTAAAGTTTCACCATTTAAATTAGGAAAATTTTAGAAAAATTACATTTATATACCACAATTGTGAATTATATTTTTAATAAAGATGACACCCATTGTATGAAAATAAATATAAATTATAATAGGAAATAAATCTTAATTATAATAGAACTAGATAAATGGGTAAATAACCAAAATCCTAACATAGTACGAAATCCAAATCCTAACTAAGTAAGGACTCGCCAACAAAATATACATACCTATTGTTATATTATGAAATTTTGTATTTGAATTAGCTTGCTTCAGTATTGGGCCGGGCCGACCCCTCTTGTTCTTGAGTCAAAGGGGTACAACATGTTGTATAGCGGTTCTTGGTGTGAATGAAGAACGTATAACATGACTCAAAAGTTCAAAATCAACTCTGTTTGGATGAAGAAATTGAAAATTATATAGAATTCTAAATGGCGGAATTTAAATTTCCATCATTTAAATTTCTGGCAATTGAAGATTTTAATGTTTGGATTTATGTATGTCGAATTTTGTAAATGACACTATAGAAATTATGAAATGACGTGTATTTTGGTGGAAATTAAACTCGGGAATTTGATGTCCTAATTTCCATTATTTTTCTGTGCATCATTTAATAAATTCCACTCTTAACTTGCCAAACAAGAGAATTGTCAATTTCTCCTCTTAAATTTCAACTTATTTTTCTTATTAAATTTCAAGTTATTTTACCTTATCCAAACATAAAATGGACAAAACTTCAACAACAATCAAGTAAACATAGCAAATGTTTGCCTTCTTGCCATACGTAGAAAGGCAAAGGTCCATTGTAGACAACGCAGTCTTTACAGGAGTCTCAAGATTAACAGTGCTTAGTTTAATATCGGGTTTCCGTCACAGTCATAGTACACAGGAAACATTGGACGGGGAAAATAGGTTGATGCCCATTGAATTGCCTTTATCTCCTCTTTCCTCTGGTCCTCTTTCTTCTGGTCCTCTTTCTTCTTGTCCTCTTTCTTCGCTTCTTCAACGCTTACTATGGTGGCGTAGCCAAGCTTCTTCTGCAATGACTTGGCCAAGCAAACGGAATCAACTCCAACTCCAGTCACCTCCATTAGCTCTTTCTCTACTTCTACGGAAACGTTGCTCACACCTGCTTAATTAATTAGTGGTTCATCATTAACTAACTAATTAATTAGCAATAATTACTTTGAATGATATCATTTGGGGTAATCACAAATTATATATATATTGGCTATTTGAAATTGATGCATGCATACGATACATACCTCGGGCCTTTGCAGCAGTCTTCAAGGCCTTGGTTTTGTATTTCTCAGAATTTATTTGCACCTTGAAGACTATCTTTTGCTGCATAAATAAACATCACATATATATACAGTTAAAGCCTTTTGATTCACTTTCCTAAACAAGAAAATAACTCTAATAAAATGAATGGAAATACTACAAAAATATATGTTTTAGGAACAAACTAAAACTAATTGAAAGGCTAATTAAGCTTACCTTCGTGGTGGGGAGTGTACATGAAATGTCCTCTTTCCAAAAACAAATCCAGTCTATGAATCTTTCTATGTATGAACACATCTTTTCTCTACTCTGAATTTTTTTTAATATTTGTTTTTGTGGAATTCTGCTTCAACACTTGGAGGTTGCTTCTATTTATAGAAGCTTAGTCTTCCAAGGATCTTACCTCGTGTTGAGCTATCTGTCCCCATCCATATACATATGGGGTCAGCTGCTAGGAAACCAAGATTTTCCACAGACTCAGTCAAGACACCTACCTAGATATTCAAATTTGATTTCCTGGAATACTTTGATTTTTCGCAAAGAAAAAAAAAAACAGGAAGCAATAGCAACATCAAATTAGGAAACTGATAAAACAATGGTGGCTGCATAGTCTCTATTGCTAGTGGAGGCAAATAATTGTATTTAGAAAATTTCTTCACATCCTCACACGATTATGGAAAATTTCTTCACATATCCTCTAATGTCCCCTCACGTGTGACCAAGGGCGGAGGGAGCTAAGGCCCAGGGGTCCTATGCCCCCTCTCAATGTTCTTGAGACCTTAGGTATCTTAACACAATTACACATCTTTTATCAAACTTCAAAGTGCCTCTTCTCTTATGTTTGTCTTCTCTCCCTTTTCCACTATTATTACTACCCATACTCTCTTTGTCTTATTTTGACTTTGATTGTAGTAATAGATTACTATTTGAATTTTGTTAGTGTATGTGTATATTTAACTAAGTACACGCAATATCTTTTGCTAGTATCAATGATGAATAGATAGTTAATATGATATGTAAAATAATAGAGTATAGTAATCAAATTTATGAATTTTTATCAAGTAAAAAATTAATTAAAATGTCATTGTAAAGAAAAATAAATTTCAATATATGAGGTGCCTCCTCTGTAAAAAAATTTCTAGCTTTGCCACTGCGTGTGACTGATAGCATGAAGGAAATTGAGATTTTGTCCAAAACTAATTGGCCATGGCTATGTGAGAGTAGCCTATAAGTCCTTATAAAGCATGTAAAATTTCTTAACTTTCCAATATGAGATGTGCGTTAGTGATTCTTTAACTCGCACTTCATCTGTTCCTCATCTGCTATTCAAGAAAATGCATAATCACAGCTACTCCTTAATTTCGCAATCCCTCTGAGACAGGCTCATGTGGTCTAGTATTAGTTCTATTATTCTTTGCTAGCAAAGTTTATTTCCAATAACAAGACCTACCACTCATATTTCTTCTTTGAAAACCAAACTCAAGAGAAAATGCATAGACTCCGCTAACTAAAGCCTGAGTGGACTTGGACAATGGGTTGAGGACTTGGAATAATCTGGACAGAAGTGTGCATGTGGAAGCAATCAAACGACAAGTCTTTTGCAACAAAACACAATATATGTCCTAGACTTCACACGTGGAAGGCCTATCAGTGGCCCGGTCTTGGCATTATTGTTTTTATTGTATCTGAATATTAGTAAACTTGTCGACAATTCGACCACGTATATGGTGTAGATTAATTGATCGACTTTTCGTTGAAGATAGTTTCCCTTCACAGTACGCATAGGGAGAATGATGTAACGCAAATTGCAGGGAAATTTCAAAGATTCTGTAAGAGTTATATGTTGCGACAAGACATCATGTAGCAATGAAACATTTCATCCCAAAGCTAACGCAAAGGCGAAATTCTGGCAAGTCATAGGTTTTTCTCAAATGCTGCTATCATTATCATATGTGGAAATTCTTTGCTAAAACCCCTTGCGTTACTCATAAGTCCAAGTGGAAATTTCCTGGTCAATATTACAACTTTGGATAATATGAATATATCACCAAAAGTAAACCCTAAAAACCCTAAAGCTAAATTACAAGCCTCTTTCGTTCAAGTTGGGATCTATGGAAAACAACACGTTCCATGTATAGCACGTCAGAAACAAAAATGTAACCTCAAATTTGCTTTTTGAATCTTTGAGAGTTCCTCACTAAGTTGGTTACCAAAAAAACATTTTGCGCTAGATGAAAGAGATACAAGCAAGCATTAAATTTTGATTGACCATACATGCTAGTACAGATTCGAGGCCTGTCCATTTAGGAATTGTGCATCTTAGTGTAATCATTATAACTGGTCTAAGAATTACTATTAATTAATCTAAATTCATAACTAATGAAAAACCAAAACCAAAACCAAAATACAGGCACAAGGCACAAACAAAATCTTAAACAAGAAAAAGAAATCAAAATTATAAACCCTAGTTTGGTTGTGATCGATCTAAGATATCGATATATCAATCTTCAAGCTAAATAGAGTAATTGCTGTGAAAAAGGTTTACATAATAGAGCATTGGACTGGTTCTGGATATTCATCAACCAGTTCATAGTACATTGGAGGACAATATTGAACACAGCCTGGGGGAGGCGTTGCCTTTTCCTCTTTCTTATCATCTTTAGCTCCTTTCACTTCTTCAACTTTGACAATGGTGGCGAAGCCAAGCTTCTTCCTTAACAAACTGGTCAAGCAAACAGAGTCAACCCCATCTCCAATCACCTCCATATGACCTTTGTCTGCTTCGATCGACACTTTGCTCACACCTGCTTTATATGTAATCATCAATTAATACTTATTAACTGACCTAATTATTGGTGATGAAACTTGAATTTCTTTTCTTTCTTTTTTTTGATAAATTGATCTGTATGTATTGATTGATCGATGCCTACCGTGTGCAGCTGCAGCAATCTTCAAGGCCTTGGTTCGGCATTTGTCACAGTGCATTGGCACACTCACTGCTATCTTTTGCTGCACATAAAAATTTGTAAAAAGTATGTGCGAGCAATGATCATCTTATATATTCAATTTCACTTGCATAAAAAAGGAAAGTATGTGACTATGTACAATAAAATCCAGAGAATTTAAGTATGAAGTGGACGCATAAAGTTTTAGAGGCTTACCTTCATGTTGGAGAGAAGGGTATGAAATGAAGCTTTTAAGCTTTTTGGGATGGAAAACTCTATGAAATCTATGAGTGAATAAATCTATGAAAGTAGAACTATCGATCACTATGCTGTGTCAAGGCATATATTATGTGCTTATTTTATACGAGCCAGCTTCGTCGGACAATATTATTAGCTCCTGTTGACTTTTAATTTTAAGTCTACATGCACCTGCACGGTTTTGTAGACTTCTTAATTTTAAGTCCTTTTTGTACAGACGCTACCTTTTTTTTTTTTTTTTGGACAAAGAAGCTTTCATTGAAAACAGAAGAGGCATACGAAAGGATACCATCCTGAAAAGCTAATAGAAACTCAGGGAAAAAACTAAACTCACAGAGACAGACGCTACCTTGGCCGCGCCACCAATTGTGTTGTTATAGGCACTGTTGAACCAAAAAAAAATATTTTAAAAAAATGGTGGGTTTAGATAAGCCCCTCAACGTTGGGTGGGTGATTCCCACAACCACATGACACTTGCTTTCAAAACAAATGGGAAACAACGTGCATATCAGATTGTCCCTGTTCTTATCCCTAGAAAAAAAGAAGGGATAAATAAAGGAAGAGGATAATCAGATAATGGGGGGAGGAGTCCAATTTGAATGGGGATTCTGCCATCTCAAAACTCTCTCACAAGGACTCTATAAAAGGAGGAGAGAAAAGAAAAAAAGGGGAGGCAGCCGAATAATTTTGGATACAAAATCCATCATGGTGTGTAACCCTCAATCAAATATCCTGAATGGTATATTCATTTTTGGGCATAAAACTCTCATTCAGTGAGTTCTCAAGAGCACAAATCCAATTTGAGTACAAAACCCACAAACAAAATCATGGAGGGATTTAATCTCACAGCAAATAAAAATCAGCTGTGTGCACAAAAAAAAAAAAGAAAAAGAAAAAAGAAAAAAAAGAGGAACAAAGCTTGAAAAGGGAGGCCACGTTTGTCCAGCCTATCCTTTGAATCCTTCATCTGGGGATTGTTTGCGAACAATCAAAACCAAGGAAGGAAGAAGGAGGGATGGAGGTCTTTAAAAGAAAAAGAAAAAAAAAGGATAGCCACGTTCCTGTTGGCAACTTTTGGTTGCCAAGCAAACCAAAAGCAAAAGAAAAAAAAAGAAGCCAAAGCCAAAAAAAGACGAGAGGAATTGGCTTGGTGTTATGTATGGCAGTAACAAAAGAAAAGGGAGAAGGCTTCCACTGAAAAGAAAACAAAGGGAAGAAGAGTAAAAAAAAAAAAGGTGGCTGACGCCACTTTCTTTGTGTTTTGGATTTATTTCAACTCTCTCTCTTCTTTTCTTCTTTTCTCTCTTCTTCATATCCACAAAATGGGCAGTAAAAATATCGCAGCCCCAAAATAAAATAATGGACTGTCAAAAATAATTGTCCATTGATTTTCAAAAGTCCATAGTAATTAATGGGTAATTCAAATAATTAACCATTAAATTTACAGAGACCTAAATTTCCTATCATATGATTAATGGATTAATTCTATAAATAAAATAAAAAAATCATCGTAGTCATATTTGGGTCCAAACGCAAATGTTAATTGTAGAGAATTAGTGGGTTCATCAAAATTTCTCATTATTTTTCTTGGACATTGACAAAAAGAAATATGATACAAAACCATCCAATTTTTCCCATGAGTCATCTACCCATACAAATTTCATTGAGATTAAATTCAAATCTCTTAAATAGAAATTCTCAATTAATGGGCCACACTCACCCATTAATTTCCAATTTTTCTCATGAGTCATCTACTCATGAAAATTCCAATGAGATTAAATTCAAATATCTCAAACACAAATTCTTAATTAGTGGGCTACACTTACCCATTAATTTCCAATTTTTCCCATAGGTCATCTACCTATGAAATCTCCAAATTGTCCCAAAGACACAAATTTTCAATTATTGGGCCGCACTTACCCATTAATTTCCAAATTTTGGAACTACGCCGGTTTGATCCCATCAAGGGTACGTAGTACCATCCCAATAGATGCAACCACAACCCAATTTGAATCCCTGGTTTATCCTAACCAAATTCGCCCAAACACTTTCCCAAATTCAATTGTCAATTGTAGAAAATTAGTGGGTTCATTAAAATTGCTCATTATTTTTCTTGACATTGACAATAAGAAAAATGGTACAAAACCATCCAATCTTTCTCATGGGTCATCAGCCCATGCAAATTTCAATGAGATTAGATCCAAATCTCTCAAATACAAATTCTCAATTAGTGGGCCACACTTACCCATTAATTTTCAAATTTTCTCATGGGTCATTTACCTGTGAAAATTTTAAAATCTCCAAATTGTCTCATAACTAGTGGGCCATACTTACCCATTCATTTCCAAATTTGGAACTACACCGGTTTGATCCCATCAAGGGTACGTAGGCAGTATACCATCCCAATAGATGCAACCGCAATCCAATTTGAATCCCTGGTTTATCCTAACCAAATTCGCCCAAACACTTTCCCAAATGCAAGTGTCAATTGTAGAAAATTAGTGGGTTCATCAAAATTGCTCACTATTTTTCTTGGATATTGACAATAAGAAAAATGGTACAAAACCATCCAATCTTCCTCATGGGTCATCTACCCATGCAAATTTCAATGAGATTAGATCCAAATCTCTCAAATACAAATTCTCAATTAGTGGGTCACACTTACCCATTAATTTTCAATTTTTCTCATGGGTCCTTTACCTGTGAAAATCTTAAAATCTCCAAATTGTCTCAAAGACATAAATTCTAAACTAATGGGCCACACTTACCCATTCATTTCTAAATTTAGAACTACGTCGGTTTGATCCCACTAAGGGTACGTAGGCAGTCTAACATCTCAATAGACGGAACCGCAACCAAATTTGAATCATTGATTACATCAACCAAATTCTCCCAAATCAAATTTCTATCTCCGCGCAAATCAATTCCGAGCTACGTTGGTTTGATCCCTTCAAAAGGGTACGTAGGCAATCTAGAGACTCAATCTAGATGCAACCGCCCAAATCTAAAATCCGATCATAATCCCTGGTTTATTCTTAACCAAATTCACCCCAAACACACATCAAAATCGAATCCCTAGTTTATTCAGCTAAATTCGCTCAAACATTCCTCAATCAAATTCATTCAATTTCCCCATTTTGCAATGAGTCATTTACTCATTGCAAATCTTTGAACTACGAGTGGCTTGATTCCTGCAAGGGATACGTAAGCATCTTGAGGTTGGACTTGGGAGCAGTTGCAAAATCAAACACATACGTTCTGTTTCTTTATGATGGAATCAAATAGTGTTCCCTTGAAGTAAGAGATTGTAATTAAGAAAATTGCGTCTCGAATGGGTTGAGCCTAAAATAATAAAACCCTATTATTTAATTAGTGGTGGTGAAATTGTGTTGGGAGGATCACATTTTTTCTTCAACAGGCACTAATATCTTTGTGTCATGTTTGTCTAGTATATCTTCCACTATGATATGGCTGACACCAGCCAAACATGGAAAGAGCATTCTTTTACCAACTGCATTGCATTGCCATACGAATTTGATGAAAAAAGTTTAGCCGTGAAAATGAGTGACGGGAATTGGCTGATTTTCATGTGTTTGTGTAATGAGGTTGTTGAATTCGAAGACGACCACTACTGTTGCTGCGACGAGTACGAATGTGTCTACTCTTATGATGTGGATGATTATCCTCCTCAGCCTGAGCCTCATCGTCATTATGATTGGCAGCCTGACAGGACCTGCTCCGAATTTCCCAAATATTAAACATACAAAATTTAAACCTCCTAACAAGACATCATCTTATTTTCACCTAAATTTCAGGACCAACAACAAGGTTCGAAATCTCCATAAAACAACATGACTAACATTTAGTCTGTGGCTGCACCTAATAACCTTAGGCTGCCTACATACCCTTACTGAGGGATCAAGCCACACGTAGTTCTTCCCCTAAAACCGATTCCAAGCACATACAATACCTTTATTCATCTATCTGTTATTCACATAAACTCCCCATACGCCGGTACAATCAACGCCACGTATGGGGTTTGTCAACACGCCGCATAACCTACGTCACGTGCGACCTCACCATATTATCACAATATCTCCCCATACACCGGTACAACTAACGCTACGTATGGGGTCTGTCAACACGCCGGATAACCTACGCCACGTGCGACCTCAACATACTATTACAATATCTCCCCATACGCCGGTACAACCAACACTACGTATGGGGTCTGTCAACACGCCAGATAACTTACGCCACGTACGACCTCTACATACTATCACAGAATCTCCTCATACGCCGGTACCACCAACGCCACGTATGGGGTTTGTCTCAACGCCGGAAAATCCTACGCCACGCGAAACATCAAACATCATATCATAATATCTCCCCATACGCCGGTACAACCAACGCCACATATGGGGTCTGTCAACACGTAGGATAACCTACACCACGTGCAACCTCAACATACTGTTACAATATCTCCCCATACGCCGGTACAACCAATGCCATGTATGGGGTCTGTCCGCACGCCGGATAACCTACGAGGGGAGGTACCTAGGGTAGTGTGTATAGCACTTCAAATTGACATTCTAAACTCTTTTCATACATTTATACCTATATTCAAAGATATAAGTTAAACTCTAATATTGTATGAACCTCAACAACATCCCAAGTACCCCACCCATCACCAATACTTTACCAAAAAATGCTAAATCATCTATTAATTATAAAAATGGATTTCAATAAACCATTTAATTCATATGTATAAAATTCTATCACAAAGTCATGCTAATTATTTTAAAAATAAAGTCCAAGAGTTTCCTACGATAATAATAAACACTCTAAAGATCTCTAGTCAACATGGCTCAACAACGCTCAAGACCTGTCATTCGGGTCGTTATAATCCTGCTAGGAAGGTAAAACTACCTCGGAAGACTCAAGGTCAACCAAGGGTCAAACTACCCACGCTTGGTCAAACGGGCCCACAGGGCCCACAGCCTCCAAATTCCGATCCGCAAGTTCCTATCAGTTATACAAAGTATAGGACATTTGTCCCACAGGTTTAGTCCAGATCGGACGGTCGGATCGCTCACGATTGCACGATTTGACAGTTATTATAAACATAAACTTTAAATTAATAATCGGAACATTCGGGGCTCCAATTCACGTTCCGTGAGTTCCTACACGATCCTAGAAACACCTAGATTAACATATATTAAATTCGAGACCATCCAACGGTCTCAACCTATCGAACCAAGATAACGCGCAATAGGCGATATCCGTTCGAGACTCAAACGGTATCAAAATTGAAATCCAAGCACATCTACGCACTCGTGAAAACTAAGAGATTACATCGGGACATAGTGCCCTTTTTCTAAAGTGCCCACGCACCACCGCACGTTGGTGCCCAAAGCGATTACGCATCGCTAGAAAATCTCAAAATCATAGCTTCAAACTCCTATCCTAGGTATAACACCATATTTGAAGCCTCTTTTGTTCTTAGACCAACCTGGCCGGAAGTGACCGGAATAGCGATCCAAAAATTGACAGATTTTCAATTTGAAAATCGACCCATCAACCCTAAAAATTAATTCAATCCTACCCAACCATCAGCTAGAACGCATTAAAAGGATGAGAAAGCATACCTAAATCGACGAAAATGGTGGCCGGAGGTGTTCGAACGAGCTCCGTGAATTTTGGGTTAAAACCGGTCTGATTTTTGCATTTTTTGACGATCACAGGTGGTTCTAGCGGCTGAGATTGGTTAGGATGGGAAGAGGGAGGTGGCCCGGTTCTTTTGGGACCGGTGTCACCCCAAGCGGTGGCCGGATGCGACGGTGGTGGCCCAAAAACCACCGCGGTGAACAGTAACATGGGGCTGTTTATGCACGCACACAGAGAGAGAGAGAGAGAGAGCGAGAGAGAGAGAGAGAGATTTCTGTTTTTATAAAAATCCCATTTTGAAATAATTACGATTGTGCCACTAAGTTTCTTTTGACCATATCTCTCTAGTTACAGCTCCGATTCGAGCTCATCACGTGTCAACAGACTCATCTCAGTACGACCTACCCAAATATACCAGTCACTGTCCCAAACTCTTTTCGGGTAAGAAAATAACCAAAAGACCCCTACTCCAAGGGCAAATTTGTAATTTCACTTAAATAATTTAAATAAGGGATTAAATTTGGAGTCGGGGTGTTACACAGCCTACATCTTTGCCCGCCTATCTCATGTCAAATGACTTTACATCACTCATACCTATTCAACCTCTGCGCCTGCCTGATGATCTGTTACCTACTCAACCAGGGTGTAAACTATTGCCTAGGTTCTGTGATTTGTATACTGCTAAATCGCGTGAAATATATTGTAGGACTGTCTCTCTAGGAGGAAAGAGATATGTCTTATTTTGTCTATTGACACTGGATTTGAGTCCAAAGACGCAGTTCTAAGGAAGATGCCATTTTTGTGGTAAGTTTTGAATTTCAAGTTTCAGACAATAGAGACTTGTTAACCATCAAAACGGGGTCTTGTAGTGTTCAGTGTTTTCTACTCAGTGCCAACAATCCAATGGCAACTAAAGTATCCATGCATAATGCCTTTTGGCTGTAAGTTTGGTTAACTCACAATTTGTTCCTTTCAAGTTCGGTTTTTCTTTTTTGTAGTTATGAAATTTGATATAGTTTTGATAAACAATGAAACAGGTAAACCTTAGACTTTGTTTTTACGTTATAAATTGGTCATCAATAAAGGGTGGTTCAGCTTCTGTATCTTTTATTCCTATGTTAGAACAGAAGAGATAGATAAAGTGAAGAGCCCATGGGAAAACATTTGTTTAGAAAATCTATGTCACATGAGATATTTAATATTTGTATATTATAATTAGGCAAGATGAGAAGTGAAGAATGATATTGATTCTTTCTTGACTACCAACCCACCTCCACAATGTCACAATCCACATTTCCATTGATAATGACCCAATCCCCTTTGTCTCATATTGATGGTTGATTTGCAATATACTACCTGCCATATGATCATAGGTTTTTCTAAGATATACAAATTCGATCTGAAAGCGAGGTATCTAACAAACTTGCCTCTGAGCTAAACTGAAAACTAAAATCCTCTCCACCATAGGTTTCTCTAGAATACTTTTCAACGTACGTAATTAGAAAATCGTTTGAAACATATACGATAAAAAATCACTTATTTAAGTGGTTCATACATGTTTATGAAAGTAATTAATAATTCTCGTCATGGTGATTATATCTTTTAGATCATTTACATTGGAACAGCGAAGTCAAAGTCTTTTAGTAATCTATAACAACTCGTAAAAAGCAGATTTTGGATGAGAAAGCCTAATATCCATGACTGTAAGTTTGTTATTCCAACCTGCACTAGCTGTCACCAAATATACATCTCCTACATACAAATAATATAATATATAACATATATATATATCATAACAAAGTCAAAGTCTTTCTTGACGTGACTTATGAGTTTCCTTGCACACTAAGGATTCCCATATTAATTGTAATTGGTTTTCTTTTATTTTTGATTTTCTACCGTGAATAAAATTAGTTGTTATTACTTTCCTTGGCCTACAAAGCTTTTTTGTGTTATAAATATGACCTTACACAAAGAGAAGAATACACATAAAATTCCCACAAATAATATTCTCTCATATTTTAGCAGTTTTTACATATAAATATATATATATATATGTTAGATATGATGGCTACGTCACATAGATATTAAATATTTGCATATGAAAATGAGGAAATATATGTAGCAATCCATGGCGTCACTTATTATAGCTTATTTAAGCCTGAAGTGAAAACTTTATACTCAAAATTAAAAGTTCGGGTAATGAAATTGGTGTCATCACTAAAAAAATATGTTCTTGTAGCGAAATTATACCCTCTTTGGTTATTCATAAAGTTGGGTGGGTCAGAACTTCTTACAGAAAGCAACAGCTCCATTTAGCATCAGCAAAAATGTAAATTCAAATTTGTTCGATTGAATCTTACACCATATATATATGAAATGGCAAACTAGCTGAGGTGGATGTGCCCATTTTGTACATATATATAGTCAACTTTTCAATCATGAATTAAAATACTGAAATTAAATTGATATAATCGTGAAATTAAATAAAACTTTCTAGGACAATTACATGATAGAGCAAGTTGGCTCTGGATATTCGCGAACCACTTCACAGTACATTGGAGGACGATGCGGAGCACAATACTGTACATAGTTTGCAGTTGGCTTTTCCTCTTTTTTATCTCCTTTCACTTGTTCAACTTTAACTATGGCCGCGAAGCCAAGCTTCTTCCTTAGCAACTCCGTCACGCAAACCGAGTCCACACCGTCTCCGATCACCTCCACATGATCCCTGTTTGCTCCTTCTATCGACACTTTGCTCACACCTGCTTATGTTATCAACTCCAATTAATATATCTGGAAAAGTTGAAAGAAATTTTGATGGATCATGGATATATATATACCGTATGCAGATGCTGCAATCTTCAACGCCTTGGTTCTGCATTTGTCACAGTGCATTTGCACCTTCACTAATATCTTTTGCTGCAAAACAACAAATACATAAATATATGTATACATGAAAAAAGAAAATGAAGGCAACGTACTTGCATAAAATGTACCTTCATGTTGGAGGGTATATATGTATGACCAAAACAAAATGGAAGACCTTTGAATTTTTGGGATGGAAAACTCTATGAATCTATGAAAGTAGAACTCTTGCTGTGATCTGTACTTATACTATTGTAAGTTCATATACATATGGAAACAATAATTATTTTTGTTTTCTTTTTATAAAGTCAGATCAAGCACGCGGTTTCGCAGAATTAGTCATGCCAATGGACCAATGGTATTCTTTATTTTAATTTTTTATTTTATAAAAGAATATACATCTCATTCTCACTTATATTTTTTTTATTATTAATGAGATAAGGGGGACAAAACCCCAAAAAGAAACAATAACTAACTAATATAGATCAAGCGAGCCTAACAACACCTTAAGAAATCATCCACCGAGAAAGAGTTAACCCCGATAGGAGCCTAATCCAAATAACAGACCCCCATATCCAAGTTAATGCTCTAGTTAGCCATACAATCAACTACAAAATTCATTTCTTTGTAAACATGATCAAGGTGACCGTTGCCAACACGCCTTATAAGAACACAACAGCTCTGAATCAACGGAGCAAGAGGGTGACAAGTCAACGTAGAATACTTACTTTTCTCTATATATTATTATAAATGTTTTACCACAAGCCAGAATACTTTGATTACGTATCACTATACCTTTAATTTTCCCTTGTTGTGGCATTTGTATTCATACGGAACTAATATATTATTAAGAGATATTTATCAGTTCCTAATTACTAGTGGGTTTGACAACTTTTAATTAATTTATTTATAATGGCATTCTTATCCAGTGATTAAGTAGTCTCACCACCCAGAGAATGAGTCAATATCGCCAGCAAGTAGCAAATGAATTTCAAGGATCAAAACCTTTTGACCATCACACGGTTCGGCCACTCAAAACTATCCACCACGCTTATCCAGCTAATCCTCTTAATCTATACAACGTAACGAATTTGAATATTTAATATACCCGAGTAACTCACTAAAATCACAACAAAAAATAAATGTCTAAATACAGGTGATAATCTAAATTATAAAGAGAGGGAGGTTTCTCATACACACTACCAATGTGCAATAGGGAAATCAAACATGAGACCACTAGTCTGCAAATCAATATCCTTTTTCATTGAACTAGACCATGTTGATGTGTTAAACTATAATTTGTTTGCTAGAAGAAAGGACGCATTACACATAAGGAGTCAAGTATATTTTTCCATTCAATGTTACGAGAAAAACAAAATTTCATGCTAATTACGTAGTCAACTCCTTATGTAAATTGTTTCATCTAATATCGAATTAACTAAAATCAAATTATATATAAGTAGTCTATTTTTGCCAACATGAATTGGAAATACCCATATATGTATATAATTGTTGGAGGCTTAAAAGCTCTCTACTTTAATTTGAAATTAGATATATATATATACGCTGCAGAAATAATCTAGACTACTTTGGTGAAACTATAGAAAGTACATGCATTTCTTTCTTTCTTATCTTTAGAACTCATTTTGATTTGACTGCCTTAAGGTTAAAGATTCATGTAGTTGGTAAAAATCTATCTTGTGAAGTCAAGGTCTTTTAGTAATAAAAAAGAAGGCGTAAAAGTAGATTTCACAAATGTGAAAACCCTTTTTTAAATTTTATTTGGATGAAAAAAGCATACCTAATATGCATGACTACAAGTTTATTATTACAAACCCTAGCTGTCTTTGCTTTCACATAAATTAATAATATGGCACTATCATAAATTTGAGTAAAATGTTTTGTTTAATTGCAGTGGGGGAACATATATTACATATGCGGATGTGATATTCAAATATTTGCATATAAAATAATGCATGATGATCATGGTAAGTGTTCATTGATTGATTCTTTCTTGACTGCCAAACAACCTCAATTATGTCCCTCAAAATATCGTCCCACTCAATCTTTGTTTTCCACACATTGTCCCATATGATTGATTCATTCTTGGCTAGCCTCAGGCACGAAGTAGTCAAGGTGTCACTTCTCATACTTTTTCTTATGCCGTCCACTTTTTATGGAGAACTCAACATTATAGTTTGTAATTTAGACCGTTTATTTTTTAAATCCTAATAAAAAATTATTCGTGCAGAAGCAAGCACGAACAAAATCTAAAAAATAAAAAGAAATGGATCGATATTGTATATCTTTGTTTTCTGAACTTGTGATCTAGCTAGTCTTGGTTTTGATAATGATCTTCGAATTTAAATTAAAATGCCAAGTAAAAAATTACATGACTGGTCTTCAAATTTGAATTAAAATGTCAAGGACAATTACATGATAGAGCAGTTGTTTGGTTCTGGATATTCACAAACCACTCCATAATACATTGAAGGACACTGCGGAGCACAATAGCTGGCTGATGATATGCATTGAACTGGTGGAGTTGGCTTTTCCTCTTTCGTATCAGCTTTAGCTTCCTTCACTTCTTCAACTTTGACAATGGTGGCGGAGCGAAGCTTCTTCCTTAACAATCTGGTCAAGCAAACAGAATCAACCCCATCCCCAATCACCTCAATGTGATCTTTGTCTGCTCCTTCGATGGACACTTTGCTCACACCTGCTTTATATATAATCATTCCATTAATACTAATCAACTGACCTAATTAGTGATGAAAGAGTTGAAAGAAATTTTGATTGATCTGTTCATATCGATGGATGCATACCGTGTGCAGCTGCTGCAATCTTCAAGGCCTTGGTTCTGCATTTGTCACAGTGCATTGACACCTTCACCAATATCTTCTGCTGCATTGTAGAAACAAAAAACACATAGTTTCTTAGCTCTTTTAGGAAACACTAATTAATTTGTTCTTTTCACTTGCATTAAAAAAAAAACACGAAACTTACAAAAAATGTGGAATAGTACATATACATATGTGTTTAAGAACAAATTAAAATAAAATGGTTACCTTCATGTTGAAGATGACTCGTATGTGTGAGATGGAAGAGCTCTAATGTTTTGGTAAATTGGAAACTCTATGATTTTATGAGTGAATTAGTGTACTATGCTATTGGCATAGCATCTTATATAGAAAAAAAAAAAAAAAAAAAATCTACGTCCTAGAGGCTAGAACATTATAATTAATTAGCTTCTGTTGACTTGTGAGTCCTTATACAGAGGTAGGTGACTATTTTATACAAGGTTTTTTATGTGTTTGAAAAGTCGCGGTTTTGCAGAATCAATCATGCCAGTTGTATTTCAAAACGAGTTTGTCTATTTAAACCCCGCACTTTTTTTTTGTTCATCTTATATTCTAAGTTCATTCTAACTTATAGTTCAAATTTAAACAATTTCTAATAAAACCCTACTATCTTCCCAAACTACCCTTAAATAGCCACCCAACAGGAAAGAGAAAAAAAAAAAAAAAATTTATCAGCTTCACACCCCACTATCTTAATCACCACTCTAAGTTCACATCAACCTTATATTACTTAAAGAGATAAAAAAAAAACATTGTTGTCAACTATTCTTTATATATATTGGTCTTTATTAAAACATATTATAATCAAACAATATACTATTAGTCAATGATATCACATGCAATGTGCTGTTCAGGTTTTTTATTATAGAGAAATGATGTATTGATAACAAAAAATAATAAAACTTAAAAGCTTAATTGACGATCCAAGAAATAATCTCACATTATATACCTCAATTGACGACCCACAAGCCACTATTTGCATACCGTATTTAGGGTTTGTGAAGAGAAGACGAGAATGTACGTAGGTTTTTTGGATTGAAAGAGAAAAACAGTCTGGCAATATGGTGTAGAGAAGTTTGTGCTTTTCTATAACTTAATATGAAGAGTGGCAATGTGTGTGGGTGAGTGTATAGATATACTAGGGTTAAGTATTAAGTTGGATGACCTTTTTTTTTTTTTGTCTTTTTATGCAATAATAAAACTTAAAAGCTTAATGATTTAAGTCTTGGGATGAACAAAGAAAAGTATGGGGTTTAAATATAAAAAAACACTTCAAAACCGTTTCTATCTAAGCTTGCTATTTGCAAATAAAAGATTGTACATTCTCAGTCTTAAGACAACCAGAATACTTTGCTTGCGTGTCACTTTATTTATTTATTCCTTTTTATGGGGCGGAATTCATATTAATTGGAGGTTCTAATTACTAGTGGTGGACTTAACAATCATTTTTTTTTTTGTTTCAACTAACGCTGGATGGTTTTGACGTACTCAAATGATTAATTAGTCTTAATACCCAGAATCGGACACTATAGAGAGATATATTATATAGCAAGTACCAGATGAATTTCAAGAATCCAATGTATTTTGACCAACATTGGACCTCTGAGAAGTTATCCACATGCCCGACACTCTGTAGCACGCCACCTATAATTAATCCACATTTTATCCATACATATAAACCTAAATGAAATTATTTAAGGGCCGTTTGGTATCCCATTTATAAAAAAAAATTTAAAAAAAAATTAAGATTTATTTTGAAAATATAAGTTTTTAAATACTAATTTTAAGATTTAAAAACTTATTTAATATTGAACTCTAAATTATTTTTAAGATCTAAAACAAATTAGAATTAAAATTAGAAGTCGTAGATTTCCAAATTGAAATTAATATGAGTATGTATGAGCGGTTTGATTTTTATTGCTGTTATTTTTGCATCCCAGCTCGGCTCAAAGCCTTATATGAAAGCTTTGGCAAGTTGGCAGTCTTTGATGAGTGGTTCATGGCAGGGTCCCACGTTTTATCAATGGATTCAACGGTTGTGATTCTTTCCTCAATTCCCCCTGATGAGGGAGGCTAGCTTTCAAGTAATTTACAATTTAATCCCGAAAATTAACGACTGTAGACTATGACATGCGCGCTTTTGAGTTTGTGTTCATTTTTCATGTTATTGTTATCGTTGACATATTACTTGTATTTTATACAAATGATTAACGGGGTTAGTACCATTCTCGTATTCTGCGTAATCGAAAACAAATGTATTTTGTAGGATGTTGTTCTGTTAGTTTAGAAACTCTTAATCATGTTATTGAATGCAGCTATGGATTAGGTTGATTTATTTTACTTCGCTTAGTTATCTCTCCTGGTTTCTAAGTTCTAACAATAAGATTTGCCTAATTTGTTCATATAGGTTGTTTGCACATCTATGAGAGGAATGAAGAAGTACTTATATTTAATATTTTCAATTTCACACACACACACACATGTATTAGTGCTGTACTCTCTTTGGAAATTTAAGTGCTAATTTGCTACAATGGGAACTCATTATGCCATGATTTCAACTTTCCATTGTGTTATTATGTTTTTTTTTTTTTTCCTGGGTATTTGTTCGGTTAAGAACAAGACCTAGTGTTTCTGTCCTTGGGTCTAATATTCATAAAGGTCTTACTGATATTGCTTCTACTTCACTTGACGATTCCTGGTTCGTGAAATAAAAATACACCATTTATTCATTTATATGTATTTATTTCTAAAATCACAGATAGAGATGATGAAGATTTATGTGATTTAATCATTAATATAAAATCGAGATTGAATGATATTTGAACAGACTGCTTCAGACAACCATACTGAATATGTTCATTTGGGTAAGGATCGGGGTTGGGTTGCGGCTGAGGCTGGGGTGGTCATTGGGGAGAAGAAAATACAGAGGGAGAGGGAGGGAGAGAGAGAGAGAGAGAGAGAGAGAGAGAGAGAGGGGCTGGGGTGGTTCTTTTTTTGTGTGGTTGTTTTTTTATTCTTTTATAGTTTCTAATTAATTTTAAAAATAAAGAAAATTTTGTATTAATTAATTTTTAATCATATATTTTTATTTTTTAGTTGTCAAAAGTCTTATTTATCTCCACAAATGTAGCATGTGCTGCTCACATGACTAAATTTAACGGAAAATGTAACGGTATGACTAAATCGCTAATTAATAAAGAGTTGGTGGACCATTTGAACGAATAATTTAGTTTATGAACCAAAATATAAATCGGGTATAAGTTTGAGAATTGATGTGCACTTGAACACTTTTGAGGTTAATAAGAAAATAACTCAGCCACATATATTTGAACACACTTTAGAGGTCGACAAGAAAGTAACCCTAAATCCTAATGATAAAAGAACTCAGAATTAATAGTCAAAATCTAAATAGTCGGATATTTCAATGATACGACTAAACAAAATTACAGAAACTTATAGCAAAAGGCACCATGAATGTATGCTCCAATGGTGCTAGGTTCGGATGGCCCATCGGCATGATATGTAAACTGAGAAACATGATTGAGCATTGTGAAGTGTAAGGCATCTCCACTCAGTAGAAGTTGAAAATTCTCAGTTCCATAAACAAACATTGCTTTTATGGATCTGAAACATTCTAGGTAGGATAAAGTACTAAGCTGAGAATTTAACAGGGTTACAAAATATGAGAGAAACCGACGAACAGCAGGACCAACAACCAACTCGTACACACAGAATCAATTTCATCTTCATGCTATACTGCTGCACCTGAAAACAATTCAAAAGAAACTCAACCAATAGTCCCTGAAGAGACCAAAAAAAAAAAAAAAGGGATTTGTAAACAGTATCAAATGTTCCAAGACCAATAGTGTAAATTAACTAAGCACATAGCAACATTTGCCCTACATGATATCAGAACTGTTAACCCAAAGCCTTTTTTTTTCTTCTCTTATTTCGATAAAATATGATCCTCATTTTATTCATTGCCATAGGTCCTCAACCATGTGATGATAGAAGAACTCAGAATTAATGGTCAAAATCTAAATAGTTGGGCATTTCAATGATACTAGTAAACAAAATTAAATAAACTTACAGGAAAAAGGCACCGTGAATGTATATTCCGGTGGTGCTAGGTTCGAATGACTCATCGCCATGATATATAAATTGAGAAACATCATTGAGCATTGTGAAGTATAAGGCATCTCTACTTGGTAGAAGTTGAAATTCGAAACCAATAACATGAATCTCTACATCCTTGGGCTCATGCCCATAGTCTACGCACATAACAAGACATACTTTTTGCTCCCCTAAATGAACCAACTTAAATTGCATTCCACGCACATGTTGACGATTACGAGGTAAGATACCCTCCGGCACCTTCAAATCTTTCAGCAGTTTCAATGATTTACAGTCTTTTGACATCAGATACCCACGAATAGACGCACCCCACCATTCATAATCACGACAAGGACGAGCACGATGATAATGATGCTCCTCCAAATCAAAGTTGTCCTGGTCGTACTCATCGGGGTCGTCTTCATCAATGTCGTCGCCAGCTTCAACAGCGTCACTTTCTGGCGTACAGCTTAGAATCACCCATCTCCATCCTTAGTTTCCACTGCTAAAGCTTGACCATTAAATTCCATGGGCAAGCTTTGGCAGTCCCATTCTTGACTAGGGTCATCCATGTTAAATTCGTGTTCTTTCCTTTCTTGAATGGGATCATCCATGTTAAAACAGAATATGGGACTAAAGATAGATGAAACAATATGTTAGAGCCTACAACTGCATGAGCAGTAAAAGGATCATGTTTAAGGTAGTCGCGGGTGAAAGGTGGGGGTTCAGGCAGACTGGCCCATTTGCCCTTTTTTGGATCAAACATTTCAAAAGAGGAAGTAAAGTGATGGCCAGCAGAAAACTTTAAAGAGAAAGTTGAGAGAACATACAATTTGCCATTATGCAATGCCAGGAAAGGACAAGACTTCCCTTGTTGGAGGAAGGGAATGGTGTAGGTACTGTTTTTATTGTCAAACTGATACACATCCTTCCTTGAAAGAGCTTTCCCTCTCCAATCATGATTGTGACTCTCTCATCACTGAAATTACTTCTGAGGAATCTATGTCTTTGAAAATGGTTTTAGGATTTCCTTTACCTCTTCCCATTCTTACTTCTGTAGGTTTCCGGGTAATAGGGAGATCAGCCACTGCAAACAACCGAATCTACTACTGCGGGATCTTCCGCAGCTTCTGTTGTTATTGCTCCCACCTGTCACATTTGGTGGGAAATTTGTGTAGCAGTCGTACACGGCTTCAAGGCCGCCGGCCAATAGAATGTTAGATCGGAAAATACCGACACCCATACCAAGAGGAAGCCCTTCGCCACATTTATAACCCACTACTTCGATTTCGGGTTTTACGATCTCTGCATGCATCCCATCCATCAAACGCACCGAGATAATACGGTAAGAGACCTTATTACCCTGCTTGTTCTCAGCCAAACATAAATACAGGGTAGGGATAGGTACCCTTTGCATCTGAAAAGCAAAACCATCTTGCATAGGAAAAAACCCCTTAAATCGCAAAAACACTATGCAGCAGTGGTTGGTCTTTCACTTGCCTCCTCTCTGAGACTCTAGACTCAAGGAGAACCCTTATTGCTGATGCCACCGCGAAGCTTGACAAAAGAGGTTGTGTGTGTGTTTGCAAATTGCAACTGGGTTAATTCACACCCACCCTCCCTGCTCTCTCTTCTCTCTTCTCTCGCGTGATGGCCTCCTGTTAAAGAAAATATATTGTAAATATATATTATTATTGCTTGCCCTTTTATTTACTTCCTAGTTTAGGATTCCTAATCCTATCCCAATTGTGGATTTTCTTCCTAGTTTAGAATTCCTAATCCTATCCCAACTGTGTAGTTTCTCCTTGTAATCCTAGGGTTAGGCGTGTGTATATTTGTACTCTCTCCATTATTCAACTATACAATTTTATTATATTAATCAGTTTTCTAATTACTAGTGGACTTAAACTTAATATTGGGTTTTTATGTAAACAATTGTCTTAATTCAACATTCCCATAAACTGAATCAAAGCCCAATGGACATTTCACTTACCTCATTTTATCCACAAAAGTTCATATAACACTTTCCAACGACTGAGGCTTATGAGACCTAATCTTTTATTTCAAATAGTAAAATAGAAATTGAGTTTTTGTTTTTTCTCTTTTTTTTTGTTTTTTTTTGTTTTTTTTTTGTGGGGTACAGAAATTTAGTTATAGTGAAATCAAAGAATTACAAGCAAAGCAAATCAAAGATCCCTGTGATTCATGTTGAACGCGCTTGAGCCAACACATATGGCATGCAGTGGTCATGCGTTTTTTGTCACAATATATATATATCTGATTCATTATTGCGATTTGAAAATTTCTTTCCATACCCAAAACTTATTTTATTAGTGCACATTGTCTTTTTTTTTTTTTTTCCCTCTATACAAGTGATTGTTGTTAAACACTTAAACTACAAATATTTTCTTTGATTATTTTTTTAAACGTAAAGAGAAAAACTAATTAAGCAAACAAATTTTGTTTTACACTATTACAACATAATTAATAGTAATTGTACAAGAAACTATAATCAACCTACTTAAATGTTGTTCTATTCCTACCTCTCAATATCATAATAAAAATAAATAAATAAAAATCAAAACTATACTCGTAGTTTTGCATGATCATTAAAATAAAATTAATGTGATTTTGGCTCTCTCTAATTATATATGATAGTGAATTATATATACATAAGCATAGACACATATATAAAATATTGGAGAAAATTAAAAATATGGCAAATTCACAAGGTAAGAAGTATCCTAGATAGTAATTGAACCATTGTAATTTTATTGGTGATCTCAAATTTGTTGTAAAAGATGTGTAGAGAGGTGAGGACTACAACCCTAATAGATTGAAAGCTACCAACAAAATAGCGCGAAGCCCCTACTTATTTATGGGATAGTTTAAGAGGCCCATTTCTACAAAACAAACCTTTCTATAATATAAGGGGAACTCGAAGAGCTTTCTTCACATGCTTGAGCTCATCTTTCCCCTTTTTATTAGTAAGGTTTTCAAAAGGTAGTTTACTTGCCAACTTGTTAGTGTAAGGAGAAACTTTAGGTTTTTTTTATTGCAGGGGAGCTAACGAGCAAGAAAAGGCCCCTTACTATTACAGATAGGCTAAGGCGCCTTTACTAATATTATAATAGAAGGCGCTTCTTTTTCAAAGTAAAGTTTATCGCTTGTTGCTTTAGAAAGATTGAAAGTGAATCTTAACTCCTTCCTTCAGCCGGCTTCGCCCTATCTATTCATCTCTTTTTTCAAATGGATATTTAGGGATGTCTTGTTCATAGATCTTGAAACCAATCGATTTCGAATGAATCCTCGTATCAAAGGTTAGAATGGAAGAAATAAGCTATTCATCTCACTAGAAGCAAGCTGATGGGACACAACATAGCGACCAATTACCGTTTATGCAGATCCTGCTATTTATTTTTTGTTTAGTAAGCTTTAGTAAGGCAATATAGAATAGAGTACTTAACCACGCTGTTACGCATGAGCTTAGTGAGGGCTGCTCCTAACTCCTACGGTCTTTTGTTCATGTTCCCGGATCCTCAGACGAAAGTTCCAAAGTGGGTGGAAATTCTCAGGATCTTTTTTCATAAGAAAAAAAAAGGTGACCGATGTGGAATTGGTTGCACTTGTGGCCCACTAAAAAGTGGTCCCACTTGAGGAGGAGTGTTGAAGAATACACATAGTCCCACATCGGAAACTTAACAAAATAGAAAGTCTCATATAATGAAGAGTTTTTCTATTTAAACCTCTCGCATTTCTCTTTGTTCACCCCATGTTCTAAGTTCACCCCAACTTTTAATTCAAATTTTCACAATGTCTAAGAAAATCCCACAATCTTCCCAAACTACCCCTAAATATACACCCAGCAGAAAAAATAAAAAAATAAAAAAAAAGAGATAAAAACATTGTTGCCAGAAAATAAAAATGACAGCTGATGAAAATAGGGGAGATTTATTTGTTGCGAGGTCAGTAGAAGAGACAATCTTGCACAAGGAAGAGCCTTGGGAGCTCAAAGTTTCTGAATTGGCTCCAGAACAGAGAAGAAATCAAAGAAACCTTTGAAACAGTGTCTAAAGCTGATTCTCAAAGCACTGACGTAGTTTCCAAAGATGAGATCATTGCTTATTAGATAGTCCATGAAGGGATATCAAAAGAGCAACTTCAAATACCATATTCTATATTGCTTCCTGAAGAAAAGGAGATCAAAGCTTCTGAAAATAGCATGGATGTATTTAGGGTTAAGTATTAAGTTGGATGACTTTTTTGTCTTTTTACACAATAATAAAACTTAAGAGTTTAATAATTGAAGTATTGGGGTGAACAAAGAAATTGTGGGGTTTAAATAGAAAAACTCTATAATGAATGGGTCCACTCCTAATAACATCGATGCCTTTTGTATAAAACCCCACACATACTAAACAAGTGGTTAAGTTAAAGACAATATCGATGTTGCTAGTGGTGGGCCAAAGATTTGTCTCTCTAAAATCTTAAGAAAACATTCCATTCCAAAGCTAACGCAATGCGAAATTCTTACCAGTCATAGTTTTTTCTCAAATGTTGATATCATTATCATATGCGGAAAGTCTTTGCTAAAACCCCTTGCGTTACTCGTAAGTCCAAGTGGAAATTTCCTGCGCAATATTAAAACTTTGGATAATATAAATATATCACCAAAAATTGTATCTTGTAGCAAAATTATAAGCCTCTTTCGTTCAAGTTGTGATCTATAGAAAGCTACACGTTCCATGTATAGCACGTGAAAAACAAAAATGTAATCTGAAATTTTCTTTTTGAATCTTTGAGAGTTCCCCACTAAGTTGGTTACCACAAAACATTTTGTGGTAGATGAAAGAGACACAAGCAAGCATTAAATTTTGATTGACCATACATGCTAGTATGAATCCGGGTTTGTACATTTAGGGATTGTGCATTTTAGTGTAATCATTATAACTGGTCCAAGCATTACAATTAATTAATCTAAATTCATAACTAATGGTACACGTATATGAAGAACAGAAAAAAAAAAAAAAAAAAAAAAACACAGGCACAAGGCACAAAGAAAATTATAAACAAGAAAAAGAAATCAAAATTATAAACCCTAGTTTGTTTGTGATCGATCTAAGATATCAATATATCGATCTTCAAGCTAAATAGAATTGCTGTAAAAAGTGTTTACATGATAGAGCATTGGACTGGTTCTGGCTATTCATGTACCAGTCATAGTACATTGGAGGACAATATTGAACACAGCCTGAGGAGGGGTTGGCTTTTTCTCTTTCTTATCAGCTTTAGCTTCTTTCACTTCTTCAACTTTGACAATGGCCTTGGTTCGGCATTTGTCACAGTGCATTGGCACACTCACTACTATCTTCTGCTGCACATAAAATTTGTACAAAATTATGTGTGAGCAATGATCATCTTATATATTCAATGTCACTTGCATAAAAAGGAAAAGCATGTGCCTATGTACAATAAAATTCAGAGAATTCAAGTATGAAATGGAAGAATTAAATTTTATAGGCTTTGAAGTTTTTTGGGATGGAAAACTCTATGAAATCTATGAGTGAATAAATCTATATGAAAGTAGAACTATCGATCACTGTGTTATATACTTATTTTATAGGAGCCAGCTTCGTCCTACAATATTATTAGCTCCTGTTGTCTTGTAATTTTAAGTCCACATACACCTGCGCGGTTTGGTAGACTTTGTAATGACAATGGTATATATTCATTTATTATCATTATTGTAAACAAATTACCGACGACAGTCAAGTTTTTTGTTTTTGTTTTTGTTTTTTTTATAAACACAATTACCAAATTAATGTATATTTGTTGCTGGTGAGTCCTTATCTATTTAGGATTTTAATTTCTTACTAAATTAGGATTTTGATTACTTACCTATTTATTTAGTTATATTGTAATTAATATTTATTTCCTATTGTAATTTAAAATTATAACTTATTGTATTTAAGGTTACCGCATCTTTCTACTTATTTATAAATACCTTCATATCTGAGATATAGCACTCATCAATTTCTAAGTGGTGAACCTCCGATACAACTAAACCCTAAGAAATTCGTTTATTTATGGAGGAGCTAAAGGATCGCCCTGGTTCGTCGTATAAGCCGAAGAAAGTCCTGTATTTATGTTTCGGCGAGTATTTTCCGAGCACTTGGGTTTGTTACTCTATTCACGCCTTTGGTTTGGAGAAAAATTGCCAAATACTTCCATTGACAGATTCCAGTGAAGTGGCTAAAACAAAGAGTCATGTTCCCGTAATTATGGGTTCTGGTGTCTACGGCTCCAAGATCGTTTTGGCCGGCGGCATTAGACCGGAATTCGATGGATTAGCCAATTTCATACCACGTCCGTGTAGAGAAGTTTATGCGTTTGACACTGCGATTATGAATTCACATCCACCAGATATGATACAGTGCCGTGGTCCCCTTCAACACGGGAAGACTCATCCCCTCGTGGTAGAGCACAAGGACAAGTTATATGTTCTCTCCCCGTTAACAGGTCAGGGGTTCGAGATGTTCGACCCAAAATATGACACATGGGTGACTTTGCCCGAGCCCCCATTTTTCCACAGACGCTACCTTGGACACCACACCAATTCTGTTGTTGTAGGCAGTAATATCTTTGTGTCATGTGTGTCTAGTATCTACCGCTTTGACATGGCTGACACCAGCCAAATATGGAAGGAGCACTCTTTTACCAACTGCACTGCATTGCCATATAGATGGGATGAGAAAAGTTTAGCGCTGGAAATGAGTGACGGGGATTGGTTGATTTTCACATGTTACCCAGAATTGAGTTATGACCGTCATGAAATCAAAGACAACCGTTGCTGCGACGATTACGACTGCAACAACTCTAATGTGTATGATTATCCTCCTTATCGTCATCAGCTTGTGCCTGATCGTCATTTTGAATGGCATGGTACATCTTTGCCTGCCTATATCATGTCAAAGGACTTTACATCACTCACACCTATTCAACCTCTGCGCTTGCCTGATGATCTGTTACCTACTCAACCAGGCTGTGAAAGGTTGCGTGATCTGTATACGGCTAAACCCCGTGAAATAGATTATAGGATTGTCCATCTAGGAGGTCAAGAGATATGTCTGGTATTGTCTATCGACACTGGATTTGAGCCCAATGGTGGAGTTTTGAGGAAGATGCCAATTTTTGTTGCAAGTTTCGAATTTCAACTTTCAGACAGTAAAGACTTGTTAACCATCAAAACAGGGTCTTGTAGTGTTCAATGTTTTCTACTTGGTGCCTGCTCTTCAAGTGCAACTAAATTATCCATGTGTGGTGCCTTTTGGCTGTAAGTTTTGCTAACTCACTATTTGTTTCTTTCTGGTTTGGGTTTTCTATTTTGGAATTTGATATATTTTTGCTAAACAATGGAACAGGTAAACGTCAGCACTCTTCTCAAATGGTGCAGTCTTAAATGGCGTATGAAAGTTTTGATAATGAATCTGTTTGAGGAATGTGAAACTTTATTTGCTTTTTATGGAGAATGTAATATTCTAAGAATACTCTGATCTTTTACCTAGTTTTTTCATTAAATTGACTTTGGTATATCACTTTTCATTCTTATGACTGAGTGCTTGAATGGTCACCTTGATTAAACCTATATTATATAGAAACAAATTGATTGTATGACATACAAACATGGCTTTAATTACATGATTACATATATAAATGCAGTTACCCCTGGCAATTGTAGCTTCTTGTTTTCGTGTTTGTTTAGCTGTGGAGTTTTATTTTAGGCTTTGTTTATACACAAAATTGAAGCAATTTTCTTTAAAACAGTATAGCATCTCCAGAGCTGGAAGGTCAGATTGATCATCTTTCGGGGGATGCAGGCTTTGAACTCTTGGAAGAGTTAAATACTCATCAAGTGCAAAATATGTTATGATGCTGAGAAAGTGGCAATAAAATTACTTGCAACCAGGTTAGAACTTCCATAACTTCAGAGAACTGCTTGGCGTAGTGCTTCTAGAATGTCTAAGGGCAGGGATTCTTCTGAGGTACATGATTTTGCCAAGATACCTTTGGATAGCAGTTTGAGGGATTGGGCATCTGTATTCCTGGAGTTAAGATGCTATAGAAGTTTCAAAATAAGGATGTTTGCCTGTGAATGAAGAAGAAAAAAAAATTGTTTAAGAAGCTATTTCTCTTTGTAGGGCCTTCACAGCAGTTGAACTGAGAAAGAAATTACATGGAAATAACTTTACTCTAGATACCGTTGAGGCAGTGATAAATGACTTCATTAGCAGGTACATCTAGTCCTGAGAATGTCCTGTGTTGAGAGTGCTCATCAGCCAATTATCTGGAAATAAACATGTTTGAAAACTCCACATGCTTGAGTAATTATTCCACAATAAGCTTAGAAACTGGTTCTACATGCAATGCAAGTTGTAAGACTGATTCAGTTACTACTGTATAAAAAAAAAATGGATTACAGAGATCTGGAAGTATTATTTACAATTCTATAAAAAAAAATTACTTAAACTTAGATATCTGCAATATGCTCATAAAGTGGATACAAATCCATGTGCAGCTGTAATGTTATGGAACAGTTTACTTGGTTTGTGTATTACATATCTGTACAGGTATAAATAATGAGATGTCATGGAATGGAATCTCATTCCCTCACATTAAATTCTAAGCACATAAATGCCAAAATACCAATCATTGTTTAACACTTCTACTACATACCCTGCATTTACTCTCACTCCTCCGGAAGACAGTTAAGCCATCACATATTCCCCCAAAGACCATTCTTTCTTAGTGGGGGAGGCATTGATTATTTCAATCTACAAGAACCACATATAATTAAAATCTAAATTTACACTAAAATTCTTCCTCTATATTCTTCCTTGTTCTATGGGATTTTGATTCTCTCAAGATAATATGCACAGTGGATGAAAGTTCATAACTTATCATTGCATTGAATCTTCAGAGAAAGCGAAGGAGCAGTTAGAAGAGCCTTGTGAAACTGCTTTCCTAGCAGGGGGGGATGCCAAAATTGATTGCAACCCTCCTCCCTTTAACAATTCTGGTTCTCCCCTTGCAGTCTCAACATGTCGAATTTCTGTAAGCATTGCTACGACATCTTTCATCATCATCGGGTGATCATCAGCACGAGTACTGACACAAAGGAATGCCACAGCTAGTGTTTGCAGCATTTCGTGCAACACTCTGAAATAGTGACTGAAAAGTACTTGTGTCAAAGTGCACTGAACGTGTCAAAGTGTTAAAAAGCCCTTGCTCGAGTATCAAGCTAAAATAATTTTGATAGATATGATTTGTCTGATGGTCTGATCTTATCCCTTCTGAGGTTATAGGAATTTTTCATAGGAAGAACCTACAAACCGCATCAGGGGATTCTCAAAAAAACTTTAAAATTTATCTCATTATTAACTTAAACCACCATAAATGTCATTTACTCTTAAAAACCCCACCTAAACTTCCCCTTAAATCAAAATTCAGCTTCTCTTGAAGTACAGGAACTCCATAAAACAGTCAAGTTACATGATGGGCAAAAGATTAATCCATGCGCGGTAAAGTCTTGGATATCCAAGAGGATCAAATCTATCAAAAGCTTCCTGTCATCAACTCTTACAGCAAAGGATTTCTACACAGATTCTGTGATTGTTATTATAGATCATCTTGCAAGTATAGCAAGAGAAAATCAATAGCCCAAGTTTCAGTTGTCCTATCGGAGTGGCTATTAATGTCATCTATGAGAACTCATGCAGTTTTAGAGCTGGTAAGGAGGGCATATGTTAAAACTGATTTGGAGACTCTATAATCTCTCTGACTGATATCATAAATTCTCAATTCTTTTAGTAGCTAGTTTTATGGGGCAAAGTGTTAGACACACATAAGAGCAACACAACCATGTTGCGGGAATGAAAATATTAATATGGATGGTAGGGTTGACTTCAAAAGGACAATTAAAAATCAATACAATAGAAAAACACTGGGAGTGAACCCTGTCAGTGATAAGTAACAGAAGTTAATGTGATAGGAACATGGACAACATAGACCACCAAATGTACCTATAACCGAAGGAAGACTAGTTAAAGATAAATAAGGGCATGTACGATGATGAGGCTTAGCTATCAAATAGATCTCTAGATAATGATCCACTGTCAATCACTCTTGGTCTTCACCTCTTAAGTTCCCAGATTTTCTTCTCACTTGGTAGTTGGAATTTCGATCGCTATTTTCTGTTCACAAATACTATGACCGTCCCCCACAGTGCATTTCTATTATCTGTGCTATGTCCACAAACTCAAAATAAGAAGTCAACTTCAGAGTTGAGACTTTTATAATGATGCTTCATCTTAGACTCCGCGCAAATTTTGTACAGAGCTCACAGGCCACAAGTAAGGAGTAAAATGCACTCATCAAACCTAGATAATTATTTATGCATTTCGTAGCTCCTCTATACCAACTGTACCAACTTCATGAACTTCAATTCCTTGTGGTCCCAGACTCCCCTTGTGAAGTATTTCCGATGAACCTTTCCTTGAGGCTTATCATTATCATATGTACTCATAAAAACTGCCTGGTGTCCCATCCAGCCTAAAATACTGTTGCACTAGATTAGCTAGACTCTGTATGACCTTATAAAGCCTTTCAAGAACTTCAGGTGTTGTGCCATAACACGAAAACCTAAAGTCATTATGCTACTTCCCTTCCCTACATGAAAAATCACGTAATGCTCTCCTAAACTGCAATCTCAAAATCCAACATTAGGCTCTCAATGTAATCTTAACAAAATTCAAGAGCACATTTTCTACTGATTTACGAAAATTGACAGGTGCCCTCATACAACAATTGTCAAGAGCATGTTGAAACAAATTTAAACCCCTACATTGTCTAGCGTTTCAATCAAAATTCAAAATTGAAAAATTGAAAAAGCTATGAACTATTGAATACTAAAATTTACAATGAATGAACAGAGGTAACAGACCTTGACGACAAGGGGAGAGAGAGAATGCGTTTGGATGCTGGAGAGCGAGGACTGAAAAGTTGGCCTAGGCGGGCGGCTAGGCGGGAGCTAGGCGGCTAGGCGATGGCTAGGCGGGCGCTAGGCGGCTAGGCGGTGGCTAGGCGGGTTGGGTAGCCGAACTCGGAGGACGAAGCGGTGACTGGGAGAGAAAGTTCCGTCCTCTGCGAGTGCAAGCTTCGTGTTCGTTCGAATATATAGAATATAGCCGCTCGGCTGTACTTTTGAAATATTCGAATGTAATTAGAAAGTATAGCCGTGCAGCATCATTTTTGCTTTGTCCAGGGCACGTGCAGCATCTGCTATGAGAGCTCTTTGCTTTAAACTCAAGGAAGGATGCAAAATGCAGAAAGGACGCTCTGATACCACTTGATGCAGTTCAAGTATGAACTCGCAGAGCTTGTTACTATTTTTTTTCCTTGTGGATTTCCTTACTACTCTTCACCTTGTTTCTTACTTGTTTTGCACTTCAAAGTATGCTGATAATCTCCTTGGCTAAAAATGTATGTGAATAATTTCACGATCTACTGTCTACTAGATCCCTCCACTAGTTTATGAATCTTCGAGGTAATTTATTTCATGAAAAAGTAAACTAAAGTCATAATTTCATTTAATATGGAGAAAGAGTACCAGAAGATGCCTTCTACCATTACTCAGACTATTTTTTTTTTAATTTCTTGCTGAAGATATGATAGAGATTCATGGTCATTTCAGAATCCTCATGGTGGTTTTGGATTATTAAGCATATCTTATTACATGGGCTTCTTCTTGTTCTAGGAATAGTATGCTGATAATATTGCAGAAGCCACAGGAATATGATTTCATGTGGTAGAAATAGACCAGCTTGACCAAATGAGAATACAGTATGCTGATTATTTGCTGATATGCTCTACGTTTTACTTGTTTGGCAGATTGGGGACTGAAGGTTGATGTTGTTGGTTTTTGTTTTCTTGACCTTGCTTCAAATTATGAACCCCCAGATTCACTTGTGGAGTGGCTTGAAGCTGGTGAACAGCCTGTCTATATTGGATTTGGTAGCCTTGTGAGTTTGTTGCAGCTTTCTCTATTCATGTTTAATATTCTTTTCCCAGTTCTATCCCAGAGTAGCTCTGTTTTGTCCTTACCCTAAAAAAATTACTTGTTCCTTTCCAATTAAAACAATCAACCAAAGCCACAATCTCCAAAGAGTGACCACCTTCATGTTGGTCCCCAACAAACAGGTTGTGGAGGTCTATTCATGACAGATGACAAATCGACCTTTTGGTTGTTCAGTTGTTCAATATCTAATTTGACTGAGGCATGTCTAATACGTGCAAAGTATACCTCTGAATTGCATAGTTATGGTTACTTGATTGTACATTTGATTGAAATGGTAAATTGTCTTGCTTGCTAAATTTTTTTTTTATGTGTATTGCATTAGCCTCTTGAAGAACCAGAGAAAATGACCAATATTATTCTTCAAGCTCTGGAAATAACTGGACAGAGAGGCATCATCAACCGAGGCTGGGGTGGCCTTGGTAATTGTAAGTCTTGATTCTTAAAAAAAGATTAATTTCAAGCACATTGTATTCTTATGCTTCTTTACATATGAAAGCCTTCATATGTTTCTCTTCTCAGTGGCAGAACCAAGTGATTCTGTGTATTTAGTGGACAATTGCCCCCATGATTGGCTATTCCAACGATGCTCTGCTGTGGTAAATTTCAATGCTTTTATTTCTTTTTAATTTGGTTGGGATTTCACTCCACTGGTGTTCAGAACGTCACATGAACTTGATGCACCTTTTTGTTGTTTTGTTGTTTTGTTCCCCCCTTGGATAACTAGGCTACTCCCGGTTTCTTGAGTGTAAACTTAGGCCATCTCCAGCCATGAGCTATATTCTGAATATAACCCTAAAATAATACAAAACCCATCTCCAGCCATGGGCTAAACAAAATTTTGACCAAATTTGGAGGGCCATATTTGGCTCTTTAGCCCTCCAACCGGGTCATGCATACGCGCTGATTTAATTGAAGTTTGACTTTGTTTTGTAATCAATTTCAACATGTAAATACTTGTCACAACTCTGGGGTTATTTTCTGTTATTTCAATCCCTTGTGTGGACCTCAATAGATTAAATTAACGAAGAAATAACTATTTTTGGTGGAAAGGTTAAAGAGCGTGCTGTTGAAATTGCAAGGCCATGGATGGCGAGGATGGGGTGACAGAAGCAGTGAATGCCTTTCATAGGCACTTTCCTCACAATAAATTTGAGGATAAACCCGAGTCATTGCCGGCTAGAAGAGGCTTATTTTCCATCAGGAGGTGTTTTGGCTACTCCTCCTCCTACACATGATTCTTCACTAGTCCACAACGATGTTTTATTCCTATCATGTGCAAGACATCAGAAATGTGAAATTCTGTTATCCTCTTACTAGGTTACTTAAAATTACATCGTTTTTGTTTTGCTCGCCAGACAAATCTTCTACAGATGCCTTTGTTTTCATTATTAGATAATGTCTATTAGGGCCACTTCCGCCAGGACAGTAAAAATTGCTATTGGAACTGTTTTTAATACACTGAGAAAGATGCGATGCTTTGGTAAGGAGCTTGGAAATTTACAAAGCTGAACGATTCTTCAAGAGACTGAAGAACTATATTGATGGCTTAAAAATAAAGCCGTTGACCGCTGCACTATACAAACACAGTTTCTTTCTTAGTCTTGCAACCCTATGCACTTGCCTCTCTCAATTCATAGCATTATCTAAAAACCAGACATCATCAAGCAGAAGATTAGTAGAAAACTCTAGCCAGATCATTCCTTATTCCGGCAGGTAGAATAGCAACTGGAGGAGGAGACACAAAGTTTTGCTTTTCTATGGTTCGGCACCTTTCTGAATAAATAAAGACCCACCTCCGGTCCTTGTGTTGAGGTCAGCTCAAAAACCTACATGAAACACAAGCACATGCAACAATCAAGCAACAATTTATGATACATCCGAAATAATAATAGGGTAATAGGTTCACCAAACTCCATTGAAATCAACTGAGGATAGATTAACAGCTTGATGAGTATCAGCTGTGCTTTCTGTGGACATACCCCCAGTACTACCGCTATTTCTCGTGTCAACAGAGGTTTCATTTCCATGCTTGGACTTGTTGCTCTGACTCCTAATATTGTATTTAAATAGTATAGCCGCGTATAGCCGTGGGACTATACTTGTAAAATTTCTATTCATAGCGTATAGCCGCGCAGCTCTACTGTTAAACAACAGAGGTTGCATTTCCATTCTTGGACTTGTTGCTTTGACTCCTAACAGTTTCACATACTGAATATGCCATCTCATTAATGGAGCTCAAAAATCCACCATACATGAAGAGGGGATAGAGTCAACCTTCTGAATAGACCTAAATCACAAATATCACCTGTTTCATTGGACATGCTACTATGGCAATCCACATGTAGGCTATAGTCAAAATTCCAATTAGAGCAGCGATAAGGCAAGAGACAATAAAAAGGCGGTCAGTTGGTTCTTGTTGTTCCAATTGGAGAAAAAAAAAAATCCTAAGATTGATTTTTGGGTTTCTTCAGCGCAAATTTGTATTCGAATATCTATACTTTTTAAATATTAAAATAAATTTTAAAGAGTATTTAAATATATACTGGGATCCTTTTTAAAAAAACCAAATTTCTTTCCTCTTTTTTTTTTAATCGATAAGAGTAGTTTAGAGCATTATCCATTACTATTTGGCCATTATCCAAGTCTCTATTGTCTCCTTTTGATTTTTAACTAGCATTTTCCCATTTAACACTTGTATTATACATATACGTATGTATTTTTTAATAATACGTTCGTTTTGCGTACACGTCTTATTGACTTAGTACAATACACGTATATACATATTTTTCATGTTTAATACACTTGTTTTTTAACAAAATTTTCAATAGTACATACGAAATTCAAGTATTATACACATAAAATTATATTAAAATATTATATGGTGGCTGAACGTTTTAGCTCTAGAAAATTTTCCTTTTAGTAATTAAATAATATCTTTAGACTTATTTAATTATTATTTCTTTAGTGAATAATTAAATACTTTAATTAACTTAATAAATTGTAATTATTATTTTTATTTAGTCAAATATTTAAATACTAATTATTCACTAAGTAAATAGTAATTAAAAAAGAGAAATCAAGATTATGCTATTCAATGGGTATAGCCGGGTGATTATACTTTAAAAATATTCTATTTGAAATATCCTTTTCAAAATTTTCTTTTTTATTCATTAAATAATATCTTAGCCTTGTTTAAATACTTTCGTTAGTGACTACGTTTTAATTATTATTTCTTTAGTGAGTAATTAGCAATAAACAATAAATATTTTAATGAAAATCCTAGAAATTTTAGTACCCAAAATATTTTAGTATTCCAAAAATGGATTTTAGCCTCAAAACTTCAATCCAAGTCACATCGTGATTCGATTATATCAACTGCTTTTTAGAGTTTGATTGAAATACATGAACTTGAGTCTCACATTAAAAAGAAAGACAAAGTATATCTACTCCTTAGTAGGCTTGTGGTTAGGGTTTGAGGCTTAAGAAAGCTTTGGGAACAATTTCGGAAGCTAAGGCTTTTGGTTCGAGACTTGGATTTTGTAACACCACGACTCCAAATTTAATTCTTTATTAAATTTATTAAAGTGAATTTACGAATTTACCCTTGGGGTAGGGGTATTTTAGTTATTTTCTCATTCGGGAAGAGTTTGGGGCAGTGACTGGTATTTTTGGGTAGGTCGTACTGAGACGAAGTCGTAGACACGTGGTAAGCTTGAATCGGAGTTGTAACGAAGATTTGGCGATCAAAATTAGTTCAGTGGCAAACTTGTAAATAATTCGAACTTGGGTGTAGAAAATCTGAAAACTGGCTTTCTCTCTCCTCAAGCTGGCACAGCTCCTTCTCTCTCCTCTCTCTCTCTCTCCCCAAAACCGTCACTCTCATTCTCTCTCTTCGATTCTCGCAGCACCGTCCACGGCAGGACCTGAGACCGGTCCTGATCGACTCCTCTTGAAGCCCCGAACCCAAACCACCCATTTTTCCCGCCGAAAACCTCGAATCTCGGCCACAATTTCGACTGGTTTGAACAGGTTTTTCGCCTTCGTCGAGCCGTTGTCTCCGCCGCCCAATCTTGGTGAAAAAGGTGAGGGTTCTTCCTCTTTTTACTTGTTCTATCTGTTTCTAGGGTAGGATTTGATCGATTTTGAGTTTGGGAAACCGATTTTTTAAAACCTAGGTTTTGGCCGGATTTCAAAGTACAATTCTAGCCGGTTGTCGTCCGAATTGGACCTCCCCACAGTTGCATAAAGTGATCCTTGCCTCGAGTAGTATCTAGGGTAGGAAGGGTGAATGGTGGTGTGAAGTTTTTTCCGTTGGAAAAATTACTCTACACACCCACGCACTACCGGCACTTTTGGCGGCGCTTGGGCAAGGGTGGTGAAGCCACATTTTATCCTGTTGTAATCCTCAAATTGTCACGAGCGCATAGGCGTGCTCAGATTTCGATTCGGACGTCGTTCGAACGAATTTCTCATATTGTACGTTATCCGGGTTTGATAGGTTCTGACCATTGGATCATCTCCAAATTAAAATATGTTAATCTAGGCACTCTTAGAAACGTGTAGGAGTTTGCGGATCGTGAATCGGGGCCCCGGATGTTCCAAAGTTATGGTTTCTGATAATCCTCTTTTCCAGATCAAACTTTCAAGACGTATTTCCTAACGCGTAGATGGACCTTAGAATACCTCGATCCACGTAAACGCACTGAGAACTTGGGGATTTAATTATATAATTTGTGATTTCCGTTTTGAAGTGTTTTATATTCATTAAGGGTTCGTATCTCGAAATAGGTGCTCTGACCGCACGTACACAACAGGCGGGACCCTTTCAGGGTCGAGCAGCTTGGGACTATATGTGAGTAGACTTTGTTTTCAATCATACGCATGGTTTTATTGATATATTTGAGTATCGTGAGTATGTTTATATTGGATTTTGGGAAATTCTATCTATATTGTCTATCTGTATGGAGTACTTGGGTTGTTGAGGATAGATTGTGGAAGAAATTGAGTATGAGGGGTTGTTGAGAAAAGATGTATGATTACACTATGTAAGTACCATCCCTTTGATTATTAGTCTCACACATGGCGTTGGTAGTTCTGGTGTGTGAGACACTTCTCATACGTGGCGTTGGTAGTTCTGGCATAGGGAAAGACTATGTACATTGTTTGGAATCATCACACATGGCGTTGGTAGTTCAGGTGTGTGATGATGTAGTCTGCGCACATAGGACTTAGTAATAGAGCTACAAGTGGCGTTGGTATTTCCGACTTGTGAGCTATGAAGTTTTGTCCCCTGGTTGGACCGCTCATCCCTAGACGCATGATAGCACCTAGAAATCCTGCAGGCTAGCCAAACAATCCCTCGATTGGATTGTTTCCCCGGTACCCAGGTAGTGTGATGAGTATATTGTATATTTATATTTATATATTTATATCTATATATAGGTGTGAGTGTAAAGCAATTAGTGTATATGTAGTGGGTTGGGAAGAGCAGTTAATTTTGGGAATGAAGTTTAAGAATCGAGTGGTTTGTGGTTTTTAAAGGGTTTTCAAAGATTTTGACCACTCACATGTTTTTTGTTTTGCACCCCCCCAGACAGTAATCACTCAGAGGAGAAATTTCAAGCCGTGTTCGAGACCTCGAATCGTGTTCATCACTAGATTAGTCTTCGAGTAATTTCTTTTTACTCAACTGGTTGTCCTTGTAAACTAAATTTTGTAGATGCTCTGTTATTACTCATGTTAGATTTTATTTGTGAGGCCGAAGGCCATTTTGTGGTGACTGTAAAATGTTGAAAACATGCTGCTGGTTGGGACTATTTTTGTGTTTATTATGTAGGTTGAATTTTGTTAGGTTTGATCAATTTACAAGGGAGACTCTGGCAAAATTTTGATAGAGAGTCTTGGTTTTTAGTAAGTGGGCCCGGCATCGGAGTGATGTCGGTAACAAAACGGTGTCCGTCCCGGTTTCCGAGGAATTCCGGGGTGGGTCCTGTCAGATTTACCCAAACTAATTTTGTGAAAACAAAGTCCATAATTAATTACTATTCATTAAGTAATTTATGAAATGAGCAAATTATTTAAATATTCACTAAAGAAATAATAATTAAACATAATTACCAATTAAAGTAATTAAAAAAAAGGCTATGATATTACTTAATCACATATATTAAACTAAAGAAGTTGGCCAAAAAAGAAATCTAAACAAACTAATTTTACATGTTTAAAATAAATAAAAATAAATATTATTATTATAAAAAAAGCAAGAAAACCTCTCCCGACGAATATTCGTCAGCATAGGTCTATCCCAGCGAACAAGATTAGAGTTCTCTCGACGAATTTCTTCAGCAGAGGTTGTTTCGTCGGGACAAGTCTTATATCTGTGCCGACGAAATTTTGTCGGAAGAGATTTTAGTTAAAAATAAATATAAATTTAGTATCTTTTTGGCCCAATAAATTTTCTGTTTAGTAATTAAATAATATATTAGACTTATTTAATTATTATTTCTTTAGTGAATAATTAAATTCATTAATTAAATTAATAAATGGTAATTATTATTTTTATTTAATCAAATATTTAAATACTAATTATTCACTAAGTAAATCGTAATTAAAAAAGAGAAAACAAATTATGCTATTTATAGCCGGGCGGCTATACTTTTAAAATATTTTATTTAAAATATCCTTTTCAAAATTTTCTTTTTCATTCATTAAATAATATCTTAGCTTGTTTATTTCATTAGTGATTACGTTTTAATTACTATTTCTTTAATGAGTAATTAGCATTAAATATTTTAATAAAAATCCTAGAAATTTAGTTTTAGTACCCAAAATATTTTAGTATTCCAAAAATGGATTTGAGCTTCAAAACTTAAATCCGAGTCACAACTTCATTCGATCATATCAACTGCTAACGAATATCTAAAAGCATGCCATGGTCTTATAGTCGTTAATTTTAGATTCACCAAATAACAGGTTTTTAATTGTATTATGATCGGCTTTGATAGCACATGTAATATTTAATAAGCATATACAACTAAAAGACACTAACCTCAGTCACCAACATCATCCTCACCAAAATCCTCTTACTCAATCAGATCTAAACATGTGATGATAGAAGAACTCAGAATTAATGGTCAGAGTCTAAATAGGTGGGCATTTCAATGATACGAGTAAACAAAATTAAATAAACTTACAGGAAAAAGACAACGGGAGTGTATATTCCGGTGGTGCTAGGTTCAAATGACTCATCGCCATGATATGTAAAATGAGAAACATCATTGAGCATTGTGAAGTATAAGGCATCTCTACTTGGTAGAAGTTGAAATTCGAAACCAATAACATGAATCTCTACATCCTTGGGCTCATGCCCATAGTCTACGCACATAACAAGACATACTTTTTGCTCCCTAAATGAACCAACTTAAATTGCATTCCACGCACATGTTGACGATTACGAGGTAAGATACCCTCCGGCACCTTCAAATCTTTCAGCAGTTTCAATGATTTACAGTCTTTTGACATCAGATACCCACGTATAGACTCACCCCGCCATTCATAATCACGACAAGGACGAGCACGATGATAATGATGCTCCTCCAAATCAAAGTTGTCCTGGTCGTACTCATCGTGGTCGTCTTCATCAATGTCGTCGCCAGCTTCAATAAGGTCACTTTGTGGCGTACTGCTTAAAATCACCCAATCTCCATCCTTAGTTTCCACTGCTAAAGCTTGACCATTAAATTCCATGGGCAAGCCTTGGCAGTCCCATTCTTGATCTTGACTAGGGTCGTCCATGTTAAATTCGTGTTCTTTCCATTCTTGATTGGGATCATCCATGTTAAAACAGAATATGGGACTAAAGATAGATGAGACAAATATGTTAGAGCCTACAACTGCATGAGCAGTAAAAGGATCATGTTTAAGGTAGTCGCGGGTGAAAGGTGGGGGTTCAGGCAGACTGGCCCATTTGCCCTCTTTTGGATCAAACATTTCAAAAGAGGGAGTAAAGTGATGGCCAGCAGAAAACTTTAAAGAGAAAGTTGAGAGAACATACAATTTGCCATTATGCTTTGCCAGGAAAGGACAAGACTTCCCTTGTTGGAGGAAGGGAATGGTGTAGGTACTGTTTTTATTGTCAAACTGATACACATCCTTCCTTGGATTTGGTGGGAAATTTGTGTAGCCGTACACGGCTTCAAGGCCGCCGGCCAAAATAATGTTGGATCGGAAAATACCGACACCCATACCAAGAGGAAGCCCTTCGCCACATTTATAACCCACTACTTCGAATTCGGGTTTTACGATCTCTGCATGCATCCCATCCATCAAACGCACCGAGATAATACGGTAAGAGACCTTGTTCTCAGCCAAACATAAATACAGGGTAGGGATAGGCACCCTTTGCATCTGAAAAGCAAAACCATCTTCCATAGGAAAAACCCTTTCAATCGCAAAAACCCTATGCGGCAGTGCTTGGTCTTTCACTTGCCTCCTCTCTGAGACTCCAGACTCAAGGAGAACCCCTTACTGCTGATGCCTCTTGAGCCAACACAAATGGCAGGCAGTGCTCATGCGTGTTTTGTCACAATATATATATCTGATTCATTATTGCGATTTGAAAATTTCTTTCCATACCCAAAACTTATTTTATTAGTGCACATTGTCTTTTTTTTTTGTTTTTTTTTTCCCTCTACACAAGTGATTGTTCTTAAACACTTAAACTACAAACATTTTCTTTAATTGTTTTTTTAAACGCAAAGAGAAAAACTAATTAAGCAAGCAAATTTTGTTTTACACTATGACAACATAATTAATAGTAATTGTACAAGAAACTAATCAACCTACTTAAATGTTGTTCGATTATTCCTACCTCCCAATATCATTAATATAAATAAATAAATAAATAAAAATCGAAACTATACTTGTAGTTTTGCATGATCATTAAAATAAAATTAATGTGATTTTGGCTATCTCTAATTATATATGATAGTGAATTATATACACATAAGCATAGACACACATACACATATATAATAAAATATTAGAGAAAATTAAAAATATCGCAAATTCAGATGGTAAGAAGTATCCTAGATAGTAATTGAACCATTGTAATTTTGTTGGTGATCTCAAATTTGTTGTAAAAGATGTGTAGAGAGGTGAGGACTACTACCCTAATAGAGTGAAAGCTACCAACAAAATAGTGTGAAAGCTATAACACATTAACAACTTCATATAGTATATGAAGCTAGTACACAATTTTATTATAAAAATGGAGAAGTTTATAAATTAGGGATTGTATGAAAGCTACCGTTATATGGTTCATGGTCAAAATATACCCATTAACAAGTTCATAGTGTGAAGCTAGTACAGATTCTCGATTTAACAATATTTGACCCTAAATCAATTGTCCCGTGTAATGACAAAATGCAAAATAATAATAATAATAATTATTATTATTCCATATTGATTGTTGATTGGACATAGACTATACACTCAGCAGCACAAATTGTTAAGGACCACCACCTCTGCTTGTCGTTTTCTCTAATTAGGTTTGAGTCATGTTTAAATACCTTTTAATTTAAAATTCGATGCTCATAATAACATGTTCGATATCATAATTCTATTAAAACCCCAGAAATTAATGGGCTCATGCTTCTGCTATTTTGGGTTATTATTCAACCCACAAAACCGTACATGTTTTTGACAATGGGCTTATTTTTTGTTGAAGTAATTTTCTTCACGTAGTTAATAATGGGGATTTTGTTAAGATTATGAATTTTTATTTTTAAAATTATTTGGTGTTAACTCTTTTTATTTCTACATCAACATCAGCGCGATCTTCCCCTGAGAAACCTTTTGCAGCATCTCTGAAGGTATCTTAGCAGCTAGCTATTGCTTTGGCCTTTTGGCGGGTCCATTTTTAGGTATTGCTGTACTAAATATCCAAGTCTATAGTTCTCTTGCCTCGGAAGCATAGGTTGATTCAATTGGTACCTTTTTTTTCTTTACATTCCTTTAATCTTTTACCATAAGATTGTTACTCGTGACAAGTTAATCTTGGATATGTGGTCTAGAACGCAGTCTTAGGTAATTTCCTCAAACAAATCAAACTCACTCTATTCACCTTTGGCTTCCTGGTTTCCAATTTTGTTGTTTTAATATTTTCTTCTACTTTTTGTAATTATGGTGAGATGGATTTCTATGTGGATGTAAATAACATTGTTTCTTCTCAGTCATGGCTTTGTTATGCTGAATATTAAAATTGACGCAGGACACAGATGGTTATGAGGTCCCTTTATTACACATTGGAAGTGGACGCTTTCACGGAAGAGGTATTCTGTGGAGAGAAGTTCATCAAGGGTTCTACTAACAGTGATATGAAGTGGGACATAAGTAGAAAAAGAAAAGAAAGTGGCATTACTAGTGATGGAAAAGTCTTGCAAGCTGTACATTTGAACACAACACTGAATGGGGAAAATAGTTCCGATTTCTCTCGTTTTCTCTGTTTGTTTGTGTCATAATCAATATATGATGCCTTCTTCGGAATGACTGCACCTTCTTAAAGACTTTTACCTGTTCCAATGTTTAAAAATGAAGCAAATAACAAAACTAGATCAAATCCCATGTGACTCCATCTATTATCACTAAAAACCTTAAATAAATTCATTATTAGGAGATAAACATATACATATATGCAGCAAAATTAAGAATCTAGGTTCACTTCTCTTGGAGAAAAGATAAATACTATGACCACATAACTGCATCATCATACATATACTTAATGCATATACAGTAAAAATCCATAAAAATGCAACTATCTGGTGAAGTTTTCAAACATGACTGAAATAAGTAATCAGTTAACGAAACTTATAGAAAAAAGGCACCCTCCAGGCCAACTTTATTGGTCCTAGATTCAGATGACCTGTCGTCTATAATCTTGGAAAGAGGATGCAACATTTTGAAAGCTAAGGTGTGTTTGCCCCAGACAATTTCAAATTCGAAAATCATGACATAAGTCTGCATCCTCTCCATCTCCCCATCCTCGGGCTCGTCCCCTCTGTCGACGGATATAATAAGACAGATTTCTCGACCTTGTAGATGGACCATTTTATACTCTATGCCACGCACATGTAAAGGTTTATCTCCAGGGAGTAAGCAAGCATGCGGAATCTTCAGATCAGGTTCAAAAGGTGTCACTAATGTGTAGTCCTTGGACATCAAATAGGCGGGCATAAAAGTACCCTTCCATTCAAAATGACGAGAATGAGGAGGATCACTGTACTCGTCAACAACAACTAACTCTGGCTTACAACTCAAAATCACCCAACCTTCATCCCCAAATTCTACTGTTAAAGTTTCGCCAATACATTCAAAGGGCAATCCAATGCAGTTGGTAAACTTGTGCGCTCTCCATTTTTGGCTGGGGTCAGCCATGTCAAAGCGAAATACACGGTCAAATGAGGAACAGACAAAAATATATGAGCCTACAACTACACGAACGAGCAACCGGGTTTCCCTACCGTAAAAAGGTTCAGGGGTGGGCAAAGTCGCCCACTTGCCCTGTTTTGAGTCGAACATCTCAAAAGGAGGGCTAAAATGTCTACCATCACTAAGCACTAACATTAAAGTGGAGAGCACATACAGCTTGTCGGAGTACTGCACCAGAAGCGGACGAGACTTCCCTTGTCAGAGGGAACTGTTGTTGAAGACTTGGCAGGTGTAGGGATGTTTAGTGTCAAAAGCGTAAATGTCTTTCCGTGGATATGTTGGGAAACTGCCATACCCGTCGAAACAATGTTAGATCCGAAAAGACTGCAACCCATACGTAGAGGAAGCCCTTCACCACGTATATATGCCAGTTCCTTGGCCTTTAAAGTCTGTAATGGAGGGAAAGAATCCAAGCGCAGTGCTTGAATAGAGTACAGAACCTCATCCGCCATATATTCGCCAAAACATAAATACAAGATTTTTGCAGTGCTCATCCCATGTGGCAGTGGAGGAGCATCCAATTGGTCTCCAATCACAGACTGCCCCCGCGACACCGAATCGGATCCGCCATAAAAAGCTTCTTTAGACTCCTGCTCCTCCCCCCTGCCTCCAGATCCTCCGTATCCATCAGCTCCTCCGAAGACGACCAATTGGATTTGCCGTAAAATCTCTCGTCCTCATGATCAATATCCACTTCTTTACCGTTAATAGGCGGGACAAGGGGATCCACTTCTTTACCATCTTCCATAGGAAAAACCCCTTAAATAGCAAAACCCTATGCTTGGTCTTTCACTTGCCTCCACTCTGAGACTCCAGACTCAAGGAGAACCCCTTACTGCTGATGCCACTGCGAAACTTGCCAAAAGAGGTTGTGTGTGTGTTTGCAACTGGGTTAATTCACCCCCACCCTCCCTGCTCTCTCTTCTCTTTTCTCTCGCGTGAGGGCCTCCTGTTAAAGAAAATTGTAAATATATATTATTGCTTGCCCTTTTATTTACTTCCTAGTTTATGATTCCTAATCCTATCCCAATTGTGGATTTTCTTCCTTGTTTAGTATTTCTAATCCTATCCCAGTTGTGTATTTTCTTCCTAGTTTAGGATTCCTAACCCAATCCCAATTGTGTATTTTCTCCTTGTAATCCTAGGGTTAGGCGTGTGTATATTTGTACTCTCTCTATTATTAATCTATACAATTTTATTATATTAATCAGTTTTTTAATTAGTAGTGGACTTAAATATTGGGTTTTTATGTAAACAATTGTCTTAATTCAACATTCCCATAAAACTGAATCAAAGCCCAATGGACATTTCAACTTTTTTATTTTGTGTTACAGAAATTTAGTTCTAGTGAAATCAAAGAATTACAAGCAAAGCAAATGTGACAGATCCCTGTGATTCATGTTGAACGCCTCTTGAGCAAACACATATGGCATGGAGTGTGGTCATGCGTTTTTTGTCGCAATATATATCTGATTCATTATTTAGGTAATTAACTAATTTACAAAAGGTAATCTTATTGCGATTTGAAAATTTCTTTTTCATACCCAAAACTTATTTTATTAGTGCACATTGTCCTTTTTTCTCTGTGATTGTTCTTAAACACTTGATCTACAAACATTTTCTTTAACTGTTTTTTTTAAACGTATGTGGAACAACTAATTACGTGAGCAAATTTTGTTTTACACTATTACAACATAATTAATAGTAATTGTACAAGAAACTAAGCAACCTACTTAAATGTTGTTTGATTCCTACCTCCCAATATCATTAATATAAATAAATAAAAATCAAAACTATACTTATAGTTTTGCATGATCATTAAAATAAAATTAATGTGATTTACTTGTAGTTTTGCATGATCATTAAAATAAAAGTAATGTGATTTTGGCTATCTCTAATTATATATGATAGGGGATTATATATACATAAGCATAGACACACATACACATATATAAAATATTGGAGGAAATTAAAAATATGGCAAATTCAGATTGTAAGAAGTATCCTAGATAGTAATTGAACCATTGTAATTTTGTTGGTGATCTCAAATTTGTTGCAAAAGATGTGTAGAGAGGTGAGGACTACCACCCTAATAGAGTGAAAGCTACCAAAATATGTGTAGAGAGGTGAGGACTACCACCCTAATAGAGTGAAAGCTACCAACAAAATAGCGTGAAAGCTATAACACATTATCAACTTCATATAGTATGAAGCTAGTACACAATTTTATTATAAAAATGGAGAAGTTTATCTATTAGGGATTGTATGAAAGCTACTATTTTATGGTTCATGGTCAAAATATACCCATTAACAAGTTCATATAGTGTGAAGCTAGTAAAGATCCTCGATTGAACAATATTTGACCCTAAATCAATTGTCCTATGTTATGACAAAATACAAAATAATAATAATAATAATTGTTCCATATGGATTGTTGATTGGACATAGACTATGCACTCAGCAGCACCAAATTGTTAAGGACCACCACCTCTGCTTGTCGTTTTCTCTAATTAGGTTTGAGTCATGTTTAAATACCTTCTTAATCTAAAATTCGATGCTCATAATAACATGTTCGATATCATAATTCTATTAAAGCCATTCACATGAATGCCAGTAGCCCAGAAATTAATGGGCTCATGCTTCTGCTATTTTGGGTTATTCAATTCGACCCACAAAACCGTACATGTTTTTGACAATGTGGGTTTTAAACAATTTTTGGGGCTAGCACTAACCCATGCTTGTTCTATTATTAAGTACTTTTAATTGCTTCGATCAAGAATTTTATAGTGAGGGAATTATATATGGCCTTTAGGTGGGACTCTATTCTTAACCGTTAGATCAAATTAGTTAGCTTGATGCAACGGTTAAAAGACAAAACTTCACTTAAGGGTCATACATAAGGTCCTCACTATAGAATGACTCTTGCTTCGAATCTATTCTCTCTAATTTACAAACAGTTCCAATTTGAGGGCATCCGTGAACTTTGGTTAATTCCTTGGCCCAACAAATGCCGGATTTGACTTCGTGCAAGGGTAAAACTGTCATTTATCTGCATCCATATACATGAAAATTAACTACTTATAACCTAACCCCTCGTAGCTTTAGACAAAAATGTTGGGTTTTTCGGTTGAGCCTAATAAACAACTAATTAGAATTTAGATGTATTCACTGTCTTGCAATAGATGTATTCCATTGTCTCTGTCTATAAGTTTAGTGTCTACAAAAACCCTCCCTACTAAATTTTTTTTCATTATTAAATATCGTGTAGTCTTGACCGAAAAAACCCATATAGTCAAATAGTTACAGCCCATCCAAAATTTGAAACCAACTCACCCAATACCTATTGTACAACTCAAAAGCACACTTGAGTAAGCAAGCACGTGAGAAATATAGCAAAACTTTCCTCTCTTATTGTTTGTTGAAGTAATTTTCTTCACGTAGTTAATAATAGGGATTTTGTTAAGACTATGAATTTTTATTTTTAAAATTATGAATAAGAGTTTGGCGTAAACTCTTTTTATTTCTACATCAACATCAGAACCATCTTCCCCTGAGAAAGCTTTTGCAGCATCTCTGAAGGTATCTTAGTAGCTAGCTATTGCTTTGGCCTTTTGGTGGGTCCATTTTTAGGTATTGCTGTACTAAATATCCAAGTTTATAGTTCTCTTGCCTCGGAAGCATAGGTTGATTCAATTGGTGCCTTTTTTTCTTTACATTCCTTTAATCTTTTACCATAAAATTGCTACTCGTGACAAGTTAATCTTGGATATGTGGTCCAAAACGCAGTCTATAGTAATTTCCTCAAACAAATCAAACTCACTCTATTCACCTTTGGCTTCCTGGTTTCCAATTTTGTTGTTTTAATATTTTCTTCTACAATTTAGGGGATATATTTGTAGAGATTCTTTAATGAAATTAGTTTTGGATTAGGAGATAATATTGCCTTTCATTAGGAAAACTATATAGAGCTAGTTTCCCCTTCCACACGGAAAACAAATCGTCCGTACAACATGCCAAGTTCCAAAATGTCAAACATTCATGACCACCGTTTAATTAGTCCATTCTCCAAGTCTACAAGTTGTGGCTTCTCTATTTGTTGTTAGTGTCTCAACGTGTTTGCAGAATGTCATAGATGTCAACTTCAATCACTATGAATTTTTCCAGGAAATTTCAATTCAATTCAATTTAAATTTGCAGGAAATTCAAGAGAGATATTTCGGTGTAATAATCCATTCCCTTTTGTTTTTCAGTTTGATATATTTTATTTCTAAAAGAGGAGTTGCAGATGCCCATATCAGATTCATAAGAAAAAAAGGAATCATTTTGCTGGATATATTGATTCATGTAGGAATTTGTTTCTTCCAATTGTGAACTAACATATCAGTCCCCGTTTTCGTCCTTGAATGATAAAATTGTATAGAAATGATTTAATAGGTCAGTCAGAGTTATTTTCAACTAATTCGTGCACAGATGATTGCAATGGAATGTGCTAAACTACAATGGAATGTGCTAAACTCTATTCAATGTATTCTTCGATCAACTAGTCGAAGGGCTTTTGGTCAAGAATAGGTAATCGCACTCTGTCGGTATGTTGTTGGAATTTTAAAAAGGTTTTAAAAATTTAATCGTTTTATTTATTTAATTATTTTGATTATTTTATTTTATTTATTGTGGGGGTTATAAATATTTAATATTTATATTTTATTTCTATATTGAATGCCTTAATTTTCTAGTTGGTGAACTTTTCTGGCTCGTGAAGGTTACATGTTTTTGGATGCTTATAAAAGGCCACTCATCCTTCACATTTGAAACACACACAATACACCATCATAATATCACATACCACAATCACCACCACAAACTAATTCTCTCATTTTCTACCTTTATATATATTCTCTACTTTATATTACTATTTTGGCAATGGTTATGTGACTTTGATACTTATATTTGTTTATGAACGTGCTCATAGCAGATTTTGAGTTTATGTACAAGAGGTCGTATCTCGGAGTCTTGTAGACCGTCAGTACCTGAACGTAGGGAGGCTACAAAGACTTTAAGACAGCGTCTTTAACGTGCTTCACCGTACTAAACTCACCTTCTTACTTATTATTTATTTTCCTTTTACTTACCTATTATTTTGTTTTCTTCAATTTCATTATACCTTCAAAGTTTTCCAATTTGTTTCTATGTTATTTATAATATAAATGTTTTGTATTTGGCTTTACGAAAAGAGGAAAACTATATCTTTTTTGTAACAATCAAAAGCCTTTGTAAGTTAAAATTATTTTCTTTCCATACTGCTGTAATTCTTTATAGTTTACAATTGTTACAATTACAAATGTAAGCTTTTGACGGCAATATGTTTGTTCCTGTTAAAATCTATTTAATTTTATTTATTAAAGGCATTTGGTAAGAGGCGTGTCGGTTTGAAATTGCTAGCGTGATTATTTGAATTTTCTATTTAAACAACCAAACAAGTTCCCAGCCATTTATCAAAGAACTGTTTATCCATGAGTTTCAGAGCTCTATCCAAATATTTTTTATTATTAGTTTGTTGGTTAAACATAATTATTGGTTTGTATAATTTTGAGGATTTTATTATTATTTTTAAATTATTGGTTTGTATAATTTTGAGGATTTTTTTTTTGGTCGCATCTTTGTCGTGCAGTGATATATATATATATATATATATATATATATATATATATTGCAAAGTTCTGTGTACATTTGAAACCACATATATTGTACAGTTCATTTTGTTGTTTGGGATATTTTAATTGCTGACTTTATTTCAATAGCGTTAATATATAAATGTTCTAATCATATTATTGCTGATTTTGGATATCAATTATCTTTAGTTTTGGAAAATGGATCAAATTACGTTATGTGTGATGTCTTTCGAGTATTTTATATAAATACACATATATATTGCACTAATGATTGTGTTCAAGGTTTATCTTATTTATGGGAATAGAGATCTGCGTGATTTTCAAGTGGGAGTTATGCTGGAATTGATATATCAGTGGCCCAATATCATATACCGTGAGATAAGTGCTACCAATTAATAATTTATCTTATGCAAGTGTGAGCATTGCTATAAATGTATGTGATTCCAAGAAATTAACTTAGTTTGAATTTTGTAAAATAAGACAATGCAAGAAACTTATCATTTTCCACATGTTTAGTTTTTGTCAAATTTTAAATAAATAAATAATCTAGAATGGAAATGAAAAATGGAAATCTATTTCTTGATCTTATCTACATGGTCCTTTTATTCTTTACAAATCAGAGTTTGTGTTGTGTTAGTTTTTTCTTTCCCAATTGAATTTCTTTGTATTGGTGTGAATCCCCAATCTTGTCAAACTTTAATTTGTTGATAGCACATATTAGTTTTACGTGAATTCCTGTTTTGAAACCAAACTCAGTATTAGATCCTTTTATATTTACGAAGAAATTAATTTTGACCATTTTATTTTGTGCATATGTCCATATATATATAATTTTTATTTTATTTTATTTTATGTATTAGTGGTCTTACTATTATATTTACTATGATTATTGAGATGACATTGAATTGGCATTAGAGTACCTGCCGTTAGATTAGCTTTATGTGATATCAAACTTGAAATTGTAAGCATGCAGTTATTATTTTATTTTGATTGATTCGTTTTGTTTGTAATGGAAAATATAATTTGAATTTGGTGGTTTTGGACGTTAGCTCCTTTTGGTTACAAAATTAGTTAATTGGTATTAAATTCTTTTGGAAGTTTTGCATTGCACATTCAATTACGAGATTTTTATTTTATTTTTTTAATTTATGCAGCTTTAGCTTTAAAACCTTAATGTCAATTTGATGACGTTTATAGTTTTTATTTTTGGCAGTAAAATTGTTGATATTGTTAGGTAATTATTGCCTTTAATGTTCTGAACATTTATGCAATGTAATTACATCTTTGTTTTAATGCCTTGGATTCATTTTAAAGTTGCCAACTCCTTTATATTTCAATTGTGCAATCCTTCATATTAGTTATGACAGGACCCGACCCAATTTCCACTTTGAAATTCGAGCCAAGTCCTGTGCGTGTCCGACACCTGGCGAATGTCGGGCACAAATGACCTTTTTGCCCTCTTACTTCAATTTCTCTTTAAAATTTCTTTAGAGTTCTGCCGAAAATTCGGCAGAGTCTCCCCTGTATTTTGACCAGTCCCAAAATTTCACCTGTAAACAATCTCAAATATTTCCACCCACCTGCCAGAATAGGATAAACCAAAATTTGCCAGATTCAAATTTTCCAATAAACTCGATATCAGAGCAATTTTCTAAAGTTCACGGGTTTTCAGGAAAATTTCTACAACTTTACCTGACTTTGAAGCGTGGAGGTTAAGAGTGGCCTGGTGGTGGATCCTATGCACTTCTACAACCTGGGGGCGAAAAACAAGTTTTAAACTGTGAGTGGACAAAAAGTGAGATTCTTAAAATCCAGCTAAAATATAATTCCCCCATTTTGAAATAACTAGGGATATATATACATCAAAAATTTAACTATATCTCCATATAAAAGATTCTATAAGCATGAATTTGTATACTAATGAAGAAACTTACATAATCGATCTGATATAAAGATATTACTGCCTGGAAGAATCAAAGAACTGGTATACTGAATAAAAATACCAAAAATAAACATGTGTAATTACTGAGAGACCAATATAAAATGGCTGAAAATCATCCTTGAATAAAAGAAAGCTCAAAATCCTTTAAAACTTCGTTCGACTGAATTTACTAAAAAAAAAAATGAGTAAACAATATCTGCAGTAAAAGCTTTAAAATCCTTTAAAACTGCCACCTAATTGTACCCCTGTTATATCCGTCAATTCCCTGGAAGGTCTCGGGCGCCACGCAGTCCACCCGAGCCGCAAACTGGCGAAATCAGGGGACTATGATCAGCCTGTCCTGCCGGCAGATTCCTCGGTGACACCAAGTCAGCTCGAGTCGCTCTGGCAGGATGCAGGGGACCGTAGTCACCCTGATCCGCAATCCTGGCAGGTCTCGGGGACATAAAGTCAGCCGAGCCGCAATCCTGGCAGGTCTCGGGACACCAAGTCTGCCGAGCCGCAAATCCTGGCACTCACGGGTCGAGCGTCCCCGAAACTCGTGAGGCAAAGTCAAGTGCACTGACTGAACTATAATCAGACTGGATGTCCGTAGACATCGGTCCGACTCTGGGTAATCACCATAAAGAAAATGGGTACAAGGTGGGTTTAAAATAAATTCCTTTAGAAAATCCAATTAAATTGAAATCTCAGATTGTGCTACTGTCTCAGCTGATTTCAGTCTCAAACTCTGTTTCTGTAACTTATAAATAAGCAGCAAAGATTTATAAAACTGTTACTGTACTGAATACTGATCACGTGCAGAACCGTAATAAAAACTTACTCATGATCAAATAAGGAAATTTATTCGAATAAACTCATTTATAAAAACTCTCTTATATAAAATCAAAATAAAATCACTTATAAACTTATTTATATAAAATCACATTAAATCATTCATAAAATTTGATTTATGAAAGAATGTCCACTCACAGATGGTCCAAGCTAATTTGCCCCTTTGAAGTTTCCTCATGCTGATCGGCTGGACCTCAGATGCCTGATTATCCATGAACAATAAATCAATAAAGGCTGAATAAAAGAATTAAATTAAACACCCTGCCCCCGGCCCCTAGAAGCACGTGCGTCCAATTTCAAGTTACTCCTGAACCCACACTAGCCTTTTCAGACATTTGGACCTGTTTTAAAAGTTCCTATGCTCAGCTAATCGATACACTGCCCGATCAGCCGACCCGGGACCCCGTGGGTCCACGATCTCTGATGGCCAATCTGGGGTTCCCTGAAGGTTTCTCATACAACGGGAACCATGTTCTGCGAATTTGGTCCGAATCGGACGGTCGGATTAACCAAAATCGCGTTATCGCTTAAAACCCTAACCCTAGCCCCAGGGTTCGCGATTCCGGAGTATCCGGGACTCCGATTCGCGATCCATCGAATCCTACACGATCCTGACATCGTGTAGACCGACATATCCAAAATTCAGCGCGATCCAACGATTACACGACACTGCACCCACGGATCGCGCGATATGGAAAATCCGTTCGGGGCTCAAACGGACTCCGAATTGAGATCCGCGAAATCCCCCGCGCTCGTGACGACACGAGGACCTCAAAACTGGCCAGAGCCGTGCCACCACCCTGGGCCACGCGCCGCCACACGCGCGGGACAGATCGGGTGTCCAAAGCGATTTCGGGTGGCCGAAGAATCTCGGAACCAAGACTCCAAACTCCTACCCTAGGTACAACACCCCATTTGTAGTCACTTTTGTTCTTGGACCACCCCCAAAAAGTGACCGGAAACAGTAGTTTCGAAGGGCCGAAGTTCGGCCGAATTTTCAAGTTCAAAATCGAACCCTTTAGAGCTGAAATCGATCGAGACCCATATACCCATTAGCTAGAACACGAAAAATAGCTGAGAAACCATACCTTACTCGATCGATTTGGTGGAGAAACGAAGGAGAACTTCGAGCTGGAAGTTTAGGTAGCTTCGAACGAACCTCCGTCGGAAAACACGATTTTCCGGCCAGCTCAGGGCGGCCCCAGGGTTGAGGTCGGTTGGAGAAGGTAGGGGACTCGATGGCGGTTCCAACGCCACCGGTCCCGTGGCCATTGGAGCTCGGAGGCGGCGCCAGCACCTTCTGGAAGTCGGTGGCCCGTTTCGCGCAGAGTCTGGGTTTATATAGATGCAACTTCGAAATATTTACGGTTATGCCACTGAGACTCTTTTGACCATAACTTTTTCGTTACAACTCCGATTCGGGCCCACTCCGTGTCTACGGACTCCTTTCGCCGTGCTCTACGCAATGGCGCAAGCGGAATTCCCAAATTCTTTCTCGATCAAAAAGTCAAATTTTTCCCCATTAATAATGCAAGGGCAAAATGGTCTTTTTACTAAAAGATATTTTCCTTACTTTTTAGATATTTTCTTTCTTTTTAGATATTTTGTTTTGGGTTCTTACAAGTTACTTGAGTTAATCCTGATAAAATATATTGAGTGAACTAATGTTCTTTTGATTGTGAAGTCTTGACAGCTGCCACATTGAGTTAATTGCCAAGAAGTGTGCATTGTGAAACTTTCTAGAGAAAATTGAAATAAAATGATAAATTATATCATTGTAAGTGTCAGTTAATTTTGAGTTTTAGTGCAAGATTCTCAACCCACAAATTCTCTAAAGTATTATTGGCATATCTTATGAATTTAAAATTAAATAAAAATTTGGTATTCATATATTTTGAAATTTCCTTAATTTTGTGGGGGTTGAGTTTTGCTTAACTATGTGGGGGCTTGCAGTGTTCAATGTTTTGTACTCAATGCCCACAATCCAAGGGCAATTATAGTATCCATGCATAGTGCATTTTGCTTGTGAGTTCCGTTAACTCACTATTTGTTCCTTTTCAGTTTGATTTATCTTTTTGGTAGCTATATTTGATATAGTTTTGCTAAACAATGGAACAAGTAAACATCACCACTCGCTCTCAAATGGTGCAGTCGCCAACCTAATTTTGGTGCAGTATCCTTATTTGAGAGATAAGGAGCGTATGCTGTCTACAATTTCAAATTCAAACATCATGGAAAAAATATGTTTTTCCCTCATTGCTCCGTCCCCTGTGTGTTTGGACAAAATTAGGCACATGGTTTGAGCTCTTAGATGGACAAACTTATGTTCTATATTACACACACATCTAGGTAACATGTTGCAATAAGGCAATTTTAGTGTTTCAAGAGTTGTCAACGATGCCAAATCCTTTCATATCAAATAGACGGGCATGGATGTACCATTACATTCAAGAATATGATGAAAATCATTAAACAAATCACAGTAGTTGTCCTTCGGGAAGTCTTTGTCGTCAGCAACTTGATGACCTTTCACCTTCCACGTGAACATTTACTGTTTGAAGAGAGACTCTCTCATTGTGAGTCTTCTTAATGCCTATGTCAACTCTTCCACCAACCCATAAATATTATCGATAAACGTAGGACCTTTTTGCCTCAAGACTAGTTGCTAAACTTGCCAAAGCTATTATGTTGAATTTAACATCAATAAATATCAACAAAATCATATATATGATTACTTGGCTTTCAACAAGAGAAAATGACACTTTAGTGCAAACACTTACATTTCTTTTCTACCTACTAAGGTCACATTTTTAACATGTGTATACAAAAATCTTAGTAAAGGATAGTTGTTTCAAGACAATGTCTCAATAAGTAGAATGATATGTAAAAATTAGTTTGAGTAACTGAGTCAGCAAAACCCAAAACCGAGTTCCAAATCATTCCTCATCTGATCCCCTTCATCGATAATTAAATAATCTATGATCTTATAATGTAAGAGATAAGATGCCCACTCGATGTATCATTTTGCACATTATCCATGATTTATTTTGGATTTTCCACAAATATTTGAAGCAGGTTTCATTTCCATCTTTTTTACCCATTCTATTTTTCCATTTTATACCAACTACCTACATTTGAACTGCAAACAAGATCTTTGAGTTGGGTGTATTGCAAATTTCTTCATAACTTTTATCATGAGCCCCTGGATCGATCGTTTTTGGTGTGAGCAGAAGTTTGGAGGTTTTTGTGGGAAGTGATCGATCGCCACGCGTTTTGTAGCTTGGTGTGTTTCGATTTGAAGCACATTTTTGGCCTATTTAGATTAGGTTTTGGTTTCCTATTCTTTGTTAACTTAGTTTCCTATTATTAAAGTTTGGCAACCCAAAGACATAAGAAATTCAGGGCAGTCGGTGAAATTATGACGTTTTCATTAGTGGTTAAGGTCAGCCATGTCAAATCCATAAATAGGACAACACAATGTTGAGACAAATATGTTACTACCTACAACAACACAAGAAGTCCCACGAGAGTCGAATGTATCTAAAAGTTAGGGATTCGGGCAGAGTCGCCCATTCCCCAACTTTTGGGTGAAACATTTGGAACCCCCCTCTAAAAGGATCGTCAACCCATGTTTTTAAACATAAAATAGAGAGCATATACAATTTGCTGCCATGTTGCGCCACAAGAGGATAAGACTTCCCTTGTTGAAGGGTAATGTTGTTGAACACATGAGAGCGGTGGGGTCTTTGATTGGGTTGTTGGGATCCTCAGTCTCAAAGACATACATATCTTTACTTGGACATGATCGGTACTTGTAGCCGTTGAATATGCTTTCACAACCCTTGGCGAAAATTATTTTGGATCAAAAAGCACATATATCCATACCGAGGCGCCCTTTGCTAACTATATAAGTCCCCACCTTCCAAACACAATAGAAGACAAAAAATACAAGGCTTCAATATTGTAAGAAACAGTATCACTCAGGTTATACTTGTCGAAACACAAATGCAGGGTCTTATTATAACCTTATGTCACGTACCAGTCCTTCATCTTATCCTAGTCATTTATCTTATTCAGCGATTAGAAAGCTTATGTACTATTCTGCTTCTCCATATGCCTATTTCATTTCTCCGAAAAAATCTAAGAGATAAGGAATGTATGTTGTCTACAATTTCAAATTCAAACATCATGGAAAAAAATTGTTTATCCCCCATTGCTCCGTCCCCTGTGTCTTCCGACAAAATTCAGGAGACGGTTTGAGCTCATAGATGGACAAACTTACGTTCTATATTACGCACACGTCTAGTTAGCGTGTTGCAATGAGGCAGTTTTAGTGGTTCAAAAGTTGTCAACAATGTCAAATTCTTTAACATCAAATAGACGGGCATGGATGTACCCTTTCATTCAAGAAGACGAAGAAAATCATCAAACATATCACAGTAGTCGTCTGTCGGGTAGTCTTTGTTTTCAACAACTGATGAACTTCCACCTTACACATGAACATTCACTGCTTGAAGAGACACTCTTTCCCTATGAGTCTTCTTAATGCATATATCAACTCTTCCACTAACCCATAAGTGTTATTGATGAATGTGGGACCTCTCTCTCCAAAAAAAGGAACTGTTTTTATCTTGAGATAGAATTTTCACTGCTTGCAGAGACAAAAACCACTTCTGTTTCCTTGTCACTCTTCTCAACCGGGAACATTCACTGCTTGAAGAGAAACTCTCTCTTTGTAAGTCTTCTTAATGCCTATATCAACTCTTCCACCAACCCACAAGTGTTATTGATGAACGTGGGACCCTCTTACCTAAAAACTGGTTTCTAAACTTGCCAAAGCTTTTATACTGAATTTAACAGCAATAAATATCAACACAGTCATACATATGATTACTTGGCTTTTGACAAGAGAAAATGACACTTTAGTGCATACACTTACATTTCTTTTCTACCTACTAAGGTCACATTTCTAACATGTGTATACAAAAATCTTAGTAAAGGATAGTTGCTTCAAGGTAATGTCTCAATAAGTAGAATGATATGTATAAATTAGTTTGAGTAACTAAGTCAGCAAAACCCAAAACCGAGTTCCGAATCATTCTTATCTGATCCCCTTCAACGATAATTAAATAATCTATGATCTTATAGTGTGAGAGATAAGATGCCCACTCGATGTATCATTTTGCACATTATCCATGTTTTCTTTTGGATTTTCCACAAGCATTTGAAGCAGGTTTCATTTTCATCTTTTTTACCCATTCTATTTTTCCATTTAATACCAACTACCTATACTTGAACTGCAAATAAGATCTTTGAGTTCTGTGTATTGCAAATTTCTTCATAACTTTTATCCTAAGCCCCTCGATCGATCGCTTTTGGTTTAAGAAGAAGTTTGGAGGTTTCTATGGGAAGTGATCGATCGCCACGTGTTTTGTAGCTCGACGTGTTTCGGTTTGAAGCACATTTTTGGGCAAGTTTTTGGTCTGTTCAGATTAAGTTTTGGTTTCCTATTCCTAGTTAACTTGGTTTCTTATTCCTAAAGTTTGGCAACCCAAAGGCATGGGAAATTCAGGGAAGTCGGTGAAATTATGTTGTTTCTATTGGTAGTTAGGGTCAGTCATGTCAAATCCATAAATAGGACAACACAATGTTGAGACAAAAATGTTACTGCCTACAACAACACAAAAAGTCCTACGAGAGTCGAATGTATCCAAAAGTTAGGGATTCAGGCAGAGTCGTCCATTCCCCAACTTTCGGGTGAAACATCTCAAACCCCCCTCTAAAAGGATCGCCGAACCATGTTTTTAAACATAAAGTAGAGAGCACATAAAATGTGTGAAATGAATTATAGGTTCCTCCATTTAGGAGGTCAATAGATATATCTTATTTTGTGTGTCGACATTGGATATGAGTCCAAGAATAGAGTTCTGAGGAGGATGCCGATTTTTTGGTAACTTTTTGAATTTCAACTTGCAGACAATTGAGACTTCTTAACCATAAAAATGGGGGCTTGTAGTGTTCAATATTTTGTACTCAATGCCCACAATCCAAGGGAAACTATAGTATCCATGTATGGTGCCTTTTGACTGTAAGTTCCGTTAACTCACTATTTGTTCCTTTTGAGTTTGGTTTATCTTTTTTGTAGCTATGAAATTTGATATAGTATTGCCGAACAATGGAATAGGTAAACATCACCACTCGCTTGCAAATTGTGTAGCCATCAACCTAATTTTGATGCAGTCTCTCGAATGGTATATGAAAGCTTTAATAATGGTTGTGTGTGACTAATGAAGCAAGACACCGTCCAGCAGCTTCAAATATTTACGAGGTGTCAGTAATTTATATATTCCTCAGTTTTGAACTTTAATCAACACAAAAATACAATTATGGAGTTGTTCAAATCAGACTAAAGAAAATAAGTAATAATAAAATACGAAAGTGCGATCTACATTAAATGTCTCTCTCTATGAGAAGTTCATCTCGGTTATGTAGTTATTACATCTCTACTTTCACATGGCTGACACGAGCCAAAAATAGATCTAGCACTTTTTTGCCACCTGCATTGCATTGCCATTCAACTTCTACAAACAAAGTTTAGCGGTGAAAATGAGTGACGAGAATTGGCTGATTTTCACTTGTTACTGAGAATTGCGTAATATAGCTAATGAAATTGAAGACGACAGCTACCGCTGTTGCGATAAGGAAAACTACTTATACCTTTCTGATGTGGGTGATTATCCTACTTGGCCTCATCGTCATTATGAATGGCAACTTACATTTTTGCCCGCCTATCTTATGTCAAAGGACTTTACATCACTCATACGGTTTCAACCTCTGAGCCTACAGGATGATATGCTACGTACTCAACAAGGGCGTGAACTATTGTCTAGGTTCTGTGATTTGTTTATTGTTAAAAATGTGTGAAATGAATTATAGGTTCCTCCATCTAGGAGGTCAAGAGATATGTCTTATTTTGTGTGTCGACACTGGATATGAGTTCAAGGGTAGAGTTCTGAGGAGGATGCCGATTTTTATGGTAAGTTTTGAATTTCAACTTGCAGACAATAAAGACTTTTTAACCATCAAAATAGGGGTTTGTAGTGTTCAATATTTTGTACTCAATGCCCATAATCAAGGGAAACTATAGTATCCATGTATGGTGCCTTTTGACTGTAAGTTATGTTAACTCACTATTTGTTCCTTTTGAGTTTGGTTTATCTTTTTTGTAATTATGAAATTTGATATAGTGTTGCTAAACAATGGAACAAGTAAACATCACCACTCGCTCACAAATTGTGTAGTCCTCAACCTAATTTTGGTGCAGTCTCTCGAATGGTATATGGAAACTTTAATAATGGTTGTGTGTGATGAATGAAGCAAGATACCCTCCAGCAGCTTCAAATATTTACAAGGTGTCAATATCTCTCTCCGTTTTAAACTTTAATCAACACACAAGTACAATCTTGAAGTTGTTCAAATCATTCTAAAAAAAATAAATAATAATAAAACACAAAAGTATTATCTAAATTAAACTCTCTGTCTATGAGAAGTTCATATTAGTTATGCAGTTAATACATTAAAATATCGTCCAAGTGCTTGCATTATAGAGCACGAATGTACACAAGTTTAGATATGCAATCTATCTTCTACCAAACTTGATTAATTTTAGGAAAAAAAAAAGTTTATTATTGTTATGAAAAATGTCATTGCATACCTAAAACCATCAACACAAACAAACATTCAAATCGCAATGAGAATTGATGTACTCGAACAATTTAGGGGTCAATGAGAAAGTAACTCAATGCAATGTGGTATTACTATTTATAGAAATTTTAGGGTCTTTGAATGCTACTCAAGAATGATAATAGGGTTTTAGTTGTATTATGATTGGCTTTGATACAACATGTAATATTTAATAAGCATAAGCAACTTAAAGACACTAGTGGTCAAAATCACATCTACAATGTGATGATAGAATAACTAAGAATTAATGGTCAAAATCTAAATAGTTTAGCATTTCAATGATATGAGCAAACAAAATTAATGAAACGTATAAGAAAACGCACTGTGAATGTATACTCCACTGGTGCTAGGTTCGAATGGGCCATCATATCTAAACTAAATAAGAGGAGAGATCATTTTGAAGCCTAATGCATCTCTACTCAGTAGAAGTTCAAATCCAAAACAAAGGACATAAATCTATGCATTAGCCATCACTCCATCCTTGGATTCATCCCCGCAATCCACACACATAACAAGACATACTTCTTAACCGCGTACATGAACCAACTTAAATTGGAATCCATCCACACGTTGACAATTAAGAGATAAGATACTTTCCAACAGTTTCAAATCTTAAAGAGGTGTCAATAATTTGTATATTCCCTTGTTTTGAACTATGATTAACACAAAAGTACGATCTTGGAGTTGTTCAAATTAGACTAAAGAAAATAAATTATAATAACAAAAAATAACAAAACTTATCTCTTGCTCACTTTATGACTAGTTCATCTCGGTTATGAAGTCAATACATTAACGCACCGTGAATGTGTACTGTGGTGGTGCTAGGTTCAGATGGCCTATCGACGTCATATGTAAACTGAATAAAAGTAGAGACCATTTTGAAGTCTAAGGCATCTCTCCTCGGTAGAAATTCAAATCCAAAAACTCTTAATGTCGCCATGCCATCTTTTTGTCTTGCTTTGTTTCCTTTGTCAAGTTAACAAATAACATCTTAGCATGGTAAACAAGTTGGCTGGACCGTTCCCCAAATTGAATTGAATTCTTTAATCCACCATAATTTTCACCAATTCCCAAGACAACCAATACCTACATTATTTTCAACCCAGTTTTGCCAATCACACTAAACTTATCCCAAATCCAATCATGAAATTGGAATTCAAGACATTTGTTCCCTTGATCAAGCCAATCATATTTATGTTGAGGGAAAGCCTCCATTGATTCTACCAATACATGTTGGTGTTAGAACTAATTTTCACTTTTATCCTCCACTGGCTCTTTGTCAAACTTTGGACCATAATAAAGATAATTATCTATTTGGAAGGATGCAAATTTTCCACATGCATTATGAGTACCGATGATACCTTTTTTCTAGGTAAGCACCATTGTACGTCCCATTGCACAACCTTCTCAACCTCTGCCGATGAATAAACTAAATTGTGGAAAATAAGTTCAAGGCCCTCTTCCATGGAATCCATGTCTTCACCATCATAAGAATATTGATCATATATATAGGAGGTGAAGTCCAATCACAACCAACTTCATTATTAGGGTTAATCGTTTTATTAGTTCCTGAATTTAGACTCGATTCGCATTTGAGTATCTCAATTTTTAAAATGGTTATCGTAGTCCTTTAACTTTAGTTTCATTATGACAAATAGTTTTATCGTCAATTTTGTTAACTTTTCTGCTAAGTGCAGGGAAAAATGGTATTTTTGTATCAAAATTGATTAAAATATGAATAAAAAATTTCAAAAACTAAAAAAATTAAAATTAGACTCTCTTTCTCTCTCTCTCTCTCTCTCCTGGTTTATACTCCCCCCAAAACTTTATTTATTTTTTGTTGGTTTTTTATGTGATTTTTTTTAATTGTTATTCTAAAGATATGATTTTTTATTCATTTTTTTTGTTTTAATATAAAAGTATCATTTTACTCCTGCATTTAATAGAAAAAGTTAACAAAGTTAACAAAATTAACTGCAAGACCATTTGTCTAAACGATATTAAAGTTAAAGGATCACGGGAACCATTTTAAAAATTAAGGTACTCAAATGCAAATCGAGTCAAAATTTAAAGACTAATAAAACGATTAACCCTCGTTATTATTATCAAGCTCACTTTTTAATATAAAAGGCGACAAATATTGGTTTACCTCGAAATCTGGATTTTCTTTGTTCTCAATTGGCTTTCCACCTTAAAATAGATTCTTCGGTGTCCTTGAACACATAAGCGTCGGTACAAGCCATCGCCACTTCAAGCCAATTATGAAATATTGGTGTCCCAGTGTTCCATAAATGACTCTTGCAAGTTGCAACTCTGCAACGTACACAATTTCAAATTGTTCTCATGATGTGAATACTTGCGTTTTGATGCACGATGCTTCATAAGAGCTTCATGGTGTTCAATTTGCAAGGCAAGTTCCTCAATTTGTCTACGAAGTGCTTGAAGTTCTTCATCTCTCTCACCTTTTAAATTCTCAATCAAACGGTAATTACCTTTTCCCCTATCTCTTCTTGCAGCCACTGGCACGATAGATCGGAAGCCACCCAAGAACTTAGTAAAGCTATGATACCAAATGATGCGGGGAAACATGCGACTAGAGATTATACAAGAAACATCAAGGAGCACAACTAAAAACAAAGAGCCCAGCTCTATATTGTCATTATCAATAAAAACGTAATCAAAGTTTGCCTCATTCTTCCATAAACCCACCTAATTATACTCCCACTACATGAATCTGACCCAAGGCTTCCAATTGCATGAACCATATGTGTAAATGAATCATAAACCTTCTTGAAATATGAAAAGTCTTTTGAACTTGTTCCATTATGCACTGCATCAAGCATGCATGAAAGAGACACAACACCAGTCATGGATTCTAATTCAGGAGAACAAAAAAATTGAGAAAATAAAATTCTCTTACGAAACAGATGAGCAAGTTGTCATATTATCTATCCGTCCATTAATTAGGTGGAATCATGTTTAAATATATGTTCTTAATTTAAAATCAGACAACATAACATGTTGAGAAATCAGTCATTCTCACAAATTAATGGGTCACTTGATGCCGGCAGCCCAGAAATTAATGGGCTACACGTGTTGTTCTAGACCACCTCATGCTTGGACTATTTTGGGTTGCTCAATTCGACCAACAAAACCTAGTATTGTTTTGTGACCCATTATTTTGACCAAAATTTTTTTTTTTTTGTGAACCATTGTGTAAATTGCCAATTTGGGTTTCAAACAATTTTGGGTTAACCAACCCGTGATTGTGCCATTTTGTTTTACCATCATTGTATTTGTCAATTTGGTTTTAAACAACTTATTCTAGGACTTGGTCCCAACGTAAATGGCGTTCACCCAACCTAAAGCATAATATTGGTTGGCATGGCAAGCAGCTGGGCAAGCTTTAGGGGGATATATGGATCAAAGATATTTGGGGATCTTCTGCAGCACTTGTTTTGAGTACTTGAGGGTACATTATTTTTGGCATGCAAATTATGCATCCCACCCACCACATAATAATATTTTTAATGTTTGAAAAAGAAGGAAAAAAACAAATAAACCCCAACTGTTCAATGTTCTGATATGATTTATAGTTAATTGATTATACATGAACAGATTACTTTTCAAACTTTTGTCTAATATTTCTGCACTATCTTTATGGTGCGGCCTAACTTTCCGCCAGATACTTCCTTAGGGGCTAAACATCAAACACATACAAAGTTTTTATAAGATAAAACCAGCAGCATTGTAACATTTTCACAGCATAGGCTCCAATTCCGTTGGTCTTTTTTATGTTTATATCTACCATTCACTACTTTGACTAGTCTAACCAATCAAAAGTGCTTATAAACAAGTAAAGAAACACAATCACGTTGCAGGGCAGGGCAGGGCCACTTCTGTTTAGGACTTTCTCAAACAGTGCTGCAATTTCAAAAGCAAAACCATTCAAACATCTAAGTTATACACCTTTAGCTCCACCTACAACCCTCTTTTGCAAATACCAATGACAAACAAATTGGTCCCACTATCCCTCTCAATCAAAAGCGTCTTTTCCTTTACTTGCTTTAATCAATTTCCTAATTTATTTAAAGAAACAATTATCTTCCTCTTCCCCCTTCATTACTTGGTTCAGCTGTCTTTTCTCCTGGTTATTCATTCTCCAGATATGTCAACTCTCCCACCTCCACCTCCATCTCCAATTCCACCTTCACCTCTACCTCAACCCCCAGCGCAGAGGCATATCCGACACTCACCCCAAGCCCCACGGCAAACCACACCGGTCTCTCTCAACCAAATTATCATATCAAAGCTTGCTACAAATCGAAAAGTTCCAGCACCTGATGCAATAGATCAGGTCTCCAGTAAATCAACAAAGCAACCAATACTCCGGCAACCTCAACGGACCAAGCCACTTATATGGTGTTGTGCAATTGTGTGTCTTATATTCAGCCTTATTCTTATCATCTTTGGAATTGCAACTTTGATCATCTTCCTAGTTGTTAAACCAAAAACTCCGTTGTTTGACATCCCCAATGCAAGCCTCAACACCATATACTTTGACTCACCAGAGTATTTCAATGGTGACTTCACTTTCCTGGCAAATTTCTCCAACCCAAATCGGAAAATCGATATAAGATTTGAGTACCTGGATCTGGAGCTTTACTTTTCTGACAGGCTCATAGCAACTCAATCTCTTGGACCTTTCACTCAAAGACCTGGAGAAGGAAGGTTGGGATCAGTTCGCTTAATATCAAGCTTGGTTTACTTGCCTGAGAATCACGCTGTGGCTCTTCGAACACAGGTACAGAACAATAGGGTCAACTATAATATAAGAGGAACATTTAAAGTGAGAGCCACTCTAGGAATGATCCATTTTTCTTACTGGTTGCATAGCAGATGCCAATTACAGATGACGGGCCCACCAACTGGTGTTTTAGTTGCGCGAAGTTGCAAAACTAAAAGATGAAGATGAGGATTATTCCTTGTACCTTCTTTCTATCTTCTTATTGTATCTACATTGAAACCTAAATGCAATTTTTGGTGTATAAAAGTCATAGAGCTATATAACATGATACATGAGCATTCTTTCCTACAATCTGAAGAAATAGTTTTTCTTCTTCTTTTTCATTCAGATTTTTGGTTGATTGTATTACAAGTTCATAAAGTAACAAAACCAATAGAAGGACAACTCATCATCATTGAAAAAAAGGATATAGAAAACACATGGGGTTAAAGATCAGAGGGCACAAGATAAGCTCTTCTACAGAAGGAAGAGAAGGGGGGACGTCACGGTTGTGTCCACTGAATAGGAACTCTATTTGAGGGATACGAAGCACTACAGTTCTGCTTGTGGAAAAGGTTAGCAAAGGATGTATGAAGATTCAATTAGGATCCTGCAGTGATTTCCACCTAATTTCTCCCTTATTTAAAAACTTAACATTATCCCCATATGGTGTTCCGGCATGGCACTACCACTTTAATTTATTTACTTAATCAAAAGAATTCCTATAAAAAGCATTGATAGGTCCAAAGTTCTTAGAGAAATCTAGAGAATGAACCAAGATAACAAGGGAATCCAGCGGCCAGGATTGTATTTATAGGGGGTGCATTTCTGGATAGTCCCTATTTCCAGTGTCCTAATTAGAAATCACCAATATAATATCACTTTTAGATCCATCAACAATTTAGATATTCTGAAAACTCTGAAAGAGACCAATTTTAAATTTAAGAAACACCACAAGGTCACAGTCAGATGTTCAATAGCAATGTAGTTAATTATGTTACGTAATGGACAGCTGGTAGCTGGAGAGTAGCCAACAGATGAGAACTAGCCCAATCTCTATAATTTGTACTAGAATTTCCAACAGACGACTATGCATATCTAAACTGCCTTATGTGGAAGTTCAGACCAATTTATTTGATCATAAACTTGGTTAAAGCAGAGAGCTAGAGTCAAAGAACCCACAAAGATATTCAGTCTGCAACGTAGCAATTACCATTACAATCTTCGCTCCTCGTTTGATAACCATTTCAATTTTAGTTTTGAGTTTTCATATTTTGTGCTAGAGTATAGAAGAAAAAGAGGGAGAATGGAAGTGAGAATGACAGGGAAGATGAGAGGGGAGGAAGGAGGAGGGAGTAACAAAAGTGAAAACAAAAACTTGAAAATGAAAACAATTTCAAACAGATTTCAGTTTTTAGTTTTTGTTTTCACTTTTGTTACTCCTTCCTCCCTCCTCCCCTCTCATCTTCCCTCTCATTCTCACCTCCATTCTCCCTCTTTTTTTTCTATACTCTAGCACAAAAAATGAAAACTCAAAACTAAAATTGAAATGGTTATCAAACGGGCCCTAAGAGTTTCACCCAATCTTTGCTTTCAAAGTAAGTTCAGTGTCTTATTTAATCAATGTTAAAAAACATCAACAACAACAACTAAAATGTATGGCTAGTTCAGCATAAAATTTACCAATATGTAATTCAATTATCATTATAAAGATTAAAGACATAATGTGTTCACATTCTAGCAAAACTTATGAGCACTATGTGTACAATACTTCTGAGCAACAACCTCATTTAACGATCATTGAAACAAGATATAAGAAGAAGAAAAAATCAAGAATATGAACCTCTTTTCATGAGGAACTCAGAGCAGCTCCTTCACTTTCCACTCAATTCAGATGGTGTTTTGGCCACTATCGACAATGCATGTAGTCCACTCTGCAACTCTTCTTGCAACAAACCATAAATGAGCCTATGCCTCTTAACTAAACTCTTCCCTTCAAACTCTTTAGACACAACTTTCACATTGAAATGTGTCTCACCATCACTTCCTCTAACACCGGCGTGTCCGGCATGCTGATTAGAGATATCTTCTACTTCCAATTCAATAGGACTAAGCCCTCTTTCCAATCTCTCCTTAATTCTCTTCCCTCTGCTCCCCAAATCACCCGAATTTGACTCATCTTCATTCGTAACACTTGCCACTAGTTCCAATTGCTTAATATCTTCTTTAGAACCTAATCCAACACCCAAATCCTCGATAACACCATCAACTTTCGAACCCAAAGTCGAATTATTTTCACCACCCACCTCAGAATTCAATCCAAATTTTACTTTTTTAAAACTATTTTCACTTTTTGCCCCCAAATTTGAGCTACTTACTCCATTTTCTTCTTCCACGAGCAATTCATAACCCTTTTTCTGCATCAACTTCAACATATTCAAAAACCCATTATTCCTCGAAGGCGTTAAGCTCTGCTGAAGCCCCAGAAGGACCGCGAAATCAGGCGAGACCCGCAAAACCTCATCGACTGGGCGACCAGAGAGGCCATTGACGAGCAGAGCAGCGAGTCCCTTGGTGAGTACCGAGTCGGAATCGGCCTCGAAATATACGTTCTTGTCCGAGTCAAGGTAGGCCCTGACCCAGACCTGAGAGACACAACCCTCGACCTTGTTTTGCTTCGTTTTGAATTGGTCATCTAAAGGCTTGAGGTTCTTGCCGTAGAACAAGAGCTGCTCGTACTTGGCCTTCGATTCTTGTACGGACTGGAAGAGCTTAACTATCTCTTGAAGCTTTGGTGGAAGCTCTTCAATGGATTGCAGAGACATCGGGCTTGAAGCCGAAGATGCAGCTGATGCCGCAGCTGATGCAGATGGTAATTTCGATGAGGATATGGTTGGTATTCTTTGGAAAGTGATGGGCCTTTTGAAGAAAGAGAGGTTTGGGTGTTTTGCCGATGAGGCTAAGAAGGCTTTTGGGTTTATAATGGAGCTTGGGAGTTTGGCTGTGAATAATCTAAACGACGATGAGATTGAAGAAGACGACGACATGTTTGGCTCTCAAGACTTGTCGAAGAAGAGAATTCAGATAGATGCAGTGGGGCAGATTCAGAGATAGACGAAGAGCGGCTCAAACTAACCGTTTTGTTTGGCAATTGAGCTCCCAAACGCACCGTTTCGTCTGGCTGTTAGTTGGGCTGCTCTTTACTGGGCTTCACTCCACTCCATCTCTCATTCTATTCTAATTCGGACCAAATCATTCTATAGTGAGGACTTATTTAAAGTCCTTAAATGAGGCCCTATCACTTAATTTTTAAATCAAACTAATCAATTTGATCTAACGATTAAGCGATAAGAGCAATTCCACTCATTTGCTTTTAGCCATGGTAAGGAGGGAGCTAGGGCAACTACTATTTACGTGAATAGTGGTTGTCCTTGCAAATAGTATTTTGTGTTTCCACCCATTGTCATGGCTAAGGGCAATTACTATTCATTTTTTTGTTTTTTCCCCCCTATTTTTTAATGAAAATAATTAATTTGGATAATATTTTCAGATAAGATTTCCTAGTTCCTACGTGTCAAGACTATTCATAATCATAAAATTTCCGGATAAGATTTTTGGATTCAAATTTGGATGAATTTCAAAATTCAAATTTCAGATAAATTTTTGGGTTCAAATTTCGAATGAATTTCAAAATTCAAATTTCAGATAAATTTGGGTTCAAATTTCGGATGAATTTCAAAATTCAAATTTCATACAAATTATGGTTCAAATTTCGGATGAATTTCAAATTTCAGATAAGACTTTCATCCAATAAAATCAAGCCACATGGCATGTCTATCTTGCCAAAATTTTCTATAAAACCAAAGGCTCAGGTCATACCTCTCACACCACATCTTTCTATATTTTCATTTCTCAGAGTTTAGAATTCATACTTCATTCATTCCCAATGGAAGAATTTAGGAGATGCTTGGAGAGGCAAGAACGAGAAACAAATGAGAAAAACCGTAGAGCAGATGAAATCAATGAGTTGCAGAGACAAGTCGATGAACAAGTTCTCATAGCAGTGGCTTTGCAAGATGAAGAGAACCAAGGTCGCCGCCGTGGTTCACAAGTCGGCCGCCGCCGGAATGTGGAAAGACATAGGCATTCTCGGGGTAAGAATCTTTTGGAAGATTATTTTATCCCAACTTCTTTGTACTTTGATGTTGATTTTCGAAGGCGATTTAGAATGCAACCTCATTTGTTCAATAAAGTCATGCATGATATTTGCAATTATGATGCATACTTTGTTCAAAAGTGTGATGCTACTGGGGCTTTGGGGCTTCTTCTGGAGCAAAAGCTTACAGCTGTTATACGAATGTTGGCGTATGGAGCATCTGCTGATCAGGTGGATGAGATTGCCGGGATGGGGAAGTCCACTACGTTGGAGGCTTTGGTAAGATTTTGTCAAGCTGTTGAAACTCTGTACACTAGGGACTACCTGCGTAGACCTACTCCCAAGGACCTCCAACGGCTTCTACAAAAAGCCGAAGCTCGAGGATTTCCAGGAATGATTGGTAGCATCGACTGCATGCACTGGCAATGGAAGAATTGCCCAACTGCCTGGCAAGGTGATTACGGAAATAGAAAAGGCCAAAAAAGTATCATCCTTGAAGCCGTTGCTGGCTTTGACACATGGGTTTGGCATGCCTTCTTTGGAGTTGCAGGATCCCAAAATGACCTCAACGTGCTGGGTCAATCCCCGGTCTTCAACGATGTATTGAGAGGCCAAGGCCCCAATATCACCTATCAAGTCAACAATACAGTGTACCAGACGGGGTATTATCTAGCTGACGGCATCTACCCGAGGTGGACCACTTTTGTCAAATCCATTCCGAATCCCCGATCCCATAAGCAAAAATTATTTGCTACCTATCAAGAAGGATACAGGAAAGATGTCGAAAGGTGTTTTGGCATCCTTCAAGCTCGGTGGTTGATTATTCGAGGTGCGGCTCGTATGTTTGATGAGGAGATCCTCAGAAGCATTATGATGACTTGCATCATCCTCCATAATATGATTGTGGAGGATGAGTACGATTATGATGCTTTAGAAGTCTATGAACCGGATTCAATGAACACGGCCTTGACACAGATTTATGAAAGGCCCATGGGGCCAAGTGGAGAGCCGTTTGAGCCGGAACAGTTGGTGAGGGATGGTCATTTGATGACCCGAATGATAGATCGATATACAGAGATGCAATCTTCGTATATTCATGAAATGCGTCAAGTTCACTTGATGGAGCATCTATGGGCGGTGAAAGGCAATGAAGATGAATAATGGAGCATAGATGCTTTGGTTATGTTTTATTTAGTTATGGTTAGGTTGTGTTGTATTTTTATTTATTATGGTTTGGTTATTATTATTGTGCCTTGTTTGTACTTTTTTTTTATTTTTATTATGTTTTGTTTGAAGTATGGAATATGTTGAATAAAAAGGTAATTTATTGAATGCTTTGTTTATTAAATAACGAAATGTAATACAAGTCATTATGAATTACTACTACTAAAATAAAATACATGAATTACAACAACTTTAATAGAAAACATGAAAAATACAAATACATAAAAGGTATGCTAACTAATTTAATGGTTTCCATCATTTAACCAATCCGTGTTGCTAGGCCCATCATCCCGGAAAAGTCTTCTTCTCATAACATCCCTTCGTTCTAGCTTTCAAAATTGTTTTGTTTCAGGAGACATATGACTTGTATCCATCGCCATGGTTTCCCGATCCGTCTTGTCCATATCTTTTTTGTGCAAATACTCCCTTTCTCGTGCATACTCAGCTTGAAGGGCCAAAAATTGTGAATTATGATTGCTTGAATTACCCGCTTTCTTTGCCTTCGCGGCCTTTCGGCCAATGGGCTTCGGCTCCTTTTCGATAGGTGACTCTTGACTCATAGGAGAATCGAGAGGTGAATCCGATGTCATTGAATCACGGAGTGGCGTCTCGTTTAACACAACGGCGGGACCCGTCGGAATAATTATGAAGCGTTTGCAATATTCCACCACCTCCCAACATTCATGATGGTTGAAACTTTTTTTGCCACCCCCGGTTGCACCGAACCACATTTGTGCTTGAATCATCTATTTAACAAAAAAAATGGAAATGCAATAAATATTTAAAATATATTGGATATGCAAGTAACAAAAAAAAAAAATAATGGAAATGCAATTAACCTTACAAATAAATTAGAAGTGCAAGAAAATTAAGAAACAAGTGGAAATGCAAGAAATATTAACAACATATTGAAAATGCAAGAAATATGAACAAAATATTGAAAATGCAAGAAATATGAACAAAATATTTAAAATGCAAGAAATATGAACAAAATATTAATAATGCAAGAAATATTAACAAAATATTTAAAATGCAAGAAATATTAACAACATATTGATATTGCAAGAAATATGAACAAAATATTTAAAATGCAAGAAATATTAACAAAATATTGAAAATACAAGCAATATTAACAAAATATATATATTAGGAGATTAAACTTAATAAAACAAAAATTATAAAATACTTACCTCATTAGTACGATTTTCCCCGCTTCTATAGTTGTCCATCGCTTTTGGTAGGGCAGCTCTCCATTTTCCCAACTCTTTATTGAGAATTTTCCACCTACTGGATAATGTCATCTTCGTACGAGTAAACCCCGGAATTTTTTCACAAAATTCGGCATGAATTTTTTTTCACATATAAAAAAATTTCATCTCATTGCCGGACACGGGACAATGACAAATTTGGAGCCAAGCCTCACACAAGGAAACATCTTCCATGGTGCTCCAAGCCCCTCCGGTTTCGATAGAAGAAGCCATAAAAATATGAAATCAAAATACTAGATGCAAAAGGGGAAAATGTTGAGTAAAGAGTGAATCATAGTAGAAGTATAATGAAATGTATGAGTATTGGTGTTGAAAGAGAAGGGTATTGATAGGTATTTATAGAATATATATATATATATATATATATATGAATTTTTTAGAATTTTTTTTCATATTTTTATTGCCCAAAAAAGCCTCAGCCGTAGGATTGGATTCGGAGATGCTGATCGGAGGATTGGGGACGCGACAAGTGACAACTTCCCGTTGGAGCTGGCGTCGCTCTGACGTCAGCGTGACGCGAGCGCTGATGTCAGCGAGCTGCAGCTCGGGCTCGTCTCTCCTTCGGGCTGGCCCGAGTTGGTGGGTCCCACAACCCCCCCGGGCTTGGGCTAGGAGGTGGAACGAATTTTTTTCCCCCCCTCGCCCCGAGCTCGGCCCGTCCGTTGGAATAGCTCTAAGGTATCATCTAAGGCCCTCACTATAGAATCCTACGATTCAAATCAGCGTTCAGTGTTTTATGTGCCCACATAAGTACCAGCAAAAAGTGTTGTAAACAAAGCAATATCCAATTTGGGCATCAAACAAGTTGCGCCTAGTAAAAATAAGTCCAAAACAACATAGGCACAACATACACGTTTACTTATAAGTAATAAGAAAAAGAAGAAAGAAAATGGTCTTCATTTATGACTTCTCCTGCATTTACGTGCAAATCATTTAATATGCAGATGTTTAATCAAATACCCAATAACCAGATAGTTGATTTGATTTCCTATCCTATTCTATTTCTTCTTAGTCCCACTACTTATAAGTAAATATCTTTTAAAAATTAAATTGATGCGTGACTTGCAGATTAGTGGTCTCAAGTTTGAAACCATATGGCACCATAATAGTGTGTGTGAAACCCCCTTTATCCTATAATTTAAACTATTGCCTATACTGTAACATCTTAATAGACACATACATGTTAATAAGGCGAAGTAAGGTTACAATTCTCATTCTCGTTATGCTTTTAGACAAGCCGTGAAATGAAGACCCTTTTTAGAGCCCGTCACATTCTCTTTTGCTTCCTATAATGAAAAATGTCACCATAAACGTTTGGTAGGTAAGCCTCTTATGCTGGGAAGTTTGGTACATAATCACTTGTCGCATCATAAGAATATGCATAATCACTCAAGATCATGTCATCTGCTACGTTAGTATCCAAAACTCAGATTTATCTCAGTCCTTGTACTACTATTGTGTTCATGTTTTTTTAATTAGTTGAGATTACATAGTTAACCTTATCAGAGGATTGTAACAACTTGTATCAGTTCGTTAGTTTATTTATTTTTGAACTCACTGTACAGATAATCTTAGCCCGTTAGTTTCTCTAGTTTGCATAGCTGTTCCTTAGAGTTAGGAGATAGTTTCGAAGTGCTTTATCAGTTAGGATTTCAAACAAGTGTTTGTTATTCCTATGTGTATTTAATAGCTGCAAAGTGTATATGAAAGTTACAGTTGATTTCCTCAATCTCATATGGTATCAGGAGTCTAAGCCGATCCATCTCTCACTTTCTTATCGTTTCCCCTGTTCTTCCGCACTCATGGCTACCGAGTCTGCAACCATCCTAAACACCAATGCCACACATCAAAATCTCATCAGCATCAACGTTGCTGCTCAAGCTCCTCTCAAACTCTCCTCTACCAATTACCTCTCCTGGAAACTACAATTCCAATCCCTCTTCATTGGCTATGATCTTCTTGGCTATATTGATGGCTCCAAACCATGCCCACCACCCACCTTGACCCAAGACAATACCACCAGCCCCAATCCCAGTTACAGTCTATGGATCCGACAAGACCAACTGATTCTCAACGCCATTATTGGCTTCCTTTCACCCACCATTATCTCCTTCATAGCTCAAGCCAAAACCTCTAAACAAGCCTGGACAATTCTAGCCAACACCTATGCCAAACCCTCTCGTGGCCGCATCAAGCAAATCAAACAACACCTCAAAAACACCACCAAAGGCTAGCTTAGCATCACTGAGTTTATGCAATCCATCAAAACTCGGGCCGATGATCTTGCTCTTCTTGGCGCCACCCTTGATGAAGAAGAAATCACAGACAAAATCCTCGATGGCCTCGGTGATGAGTACAAAGAGTTAGTCCGTGCGGTCCAAGCAAGAGATACCTCCATCACCTTTGAAGAACTTCATGAAAAACTCCTCAACTTTGAAGCCTCCCTTCAAAGCATCCCATCTGAGCCACACCATTTTCCAGCTACTACAAATCCCACATCCAGAACCAACACCAAGAACTGGCGTCCTTCTCCACCACAAGGCAATACCACCACCAACTGGCGCCCATCCTACAACTTCACCAACCGCCCACCTCCTCCAACTCCAAATCCATCACAGAACACTCGTCCTCCTCCCAGGCCATACCTTGGCTACTGCCAAATTTGCAGGACTCAGGGTCACACTGCCAAACGGTGTCCCTCATTTCGGCTCATACCAGTTCATACTACCACCTCCTCCAGCTCCTCCCAACAAGGCACACCATGGCAACCACAAGCTCACCTTGCCACCCATTCTTCCACCCCATCATCCTGGCTTCTGGATAGTGGTGCATCACACCATGTCACGTCTGATCTCAGCAACCTCTCCCTGCATGCTCCCTACATGGGCACTGATGACATCATGATCGGAGATGGCTCCAATCTTGCCATTACCCACACTGGTTCCACCTCTCTCAAAACTCCCCACCATCACTTTACATTAAACAACGTTCTCTGTGTTCCATCCATGAAAAAGAACCTCATTTCCATTTCACAATTTTGCACTTCTAACAATGTTTCCATAGAGTTCTTACCATCCACTTTTCTTGTGAAGGAACTTCAGACCGGCGCAACAATGCTCAAGGGACAAACTAAAGATGGTGTATATGAGTGGCCAAACTCCTCCCCTTTGATTGCCTTCTCCGCAACAAAGACCACATCTTCCGACTGGCACCATCGCTTAGGACATCCTGCTTTTCCCATTCTCAAACATATTGTTTCCAGCAATTCCTTAGGCGTATCTTCCTCTCTGTCATCTGATTTTTCATGTAATGCTTGTCTTTGCAATAAAAGCCACAAATTGCCTTTCTCCAACTCTACAATTGTCTCTACTCAACCTCTTGAAATTATATTCTCCGATGTCTGGACATCTCCAATTTACTCACATAATGGCTTTAAATATTATGTAATCTTCATTGATCATTTCACTAAATATATCTGGTTTTACCCACTCAAAAACAAATCTGATGTCAAAGAAGTCTTCATAAGATTCAAAGCCATTGTAGAAAAACACTTCCACTCAACCATCAAAACACTTTATTCTGACAATGGTGGTGAGTACATTTCCCTAACTAATTTTCTTTCCACCAATGGTATCTCTCATCTCACCACTCCCCCTCATACACCTGAACACAATGGTTACTCCGAAAGAAGGCACCTTCACATTGTCGAAACCGGTCTTGCCCTTCTCACTCATGCTTCTTTACCAATCTCTTACTGGACTTATGCCTTTGCCACAGCCGTCTACCTCATCAACAGAATGCCCACTCCCACCTTAAATCTCTCCTCACCTTACCACAAAATCTTTCAGATAGCCCCAAACTACTCGAAATTAAAGGTTTTTGGTTGCTTATGCTACCCTTGGCTCAAACCTTACACTTCCCACAAACTAGAACCACGGTCCAAGCCGTGTGTTTTCCTTGGGTACTCTCTCACTCAAAGTGCATACTATTGCCTTGATCCTTCAACCTCAAGAATTTATGTCTCAAGACATGTCAAATTTGTTGAATCGCAGTTTCCTTACTCTTCACTGTCTGGTCCGCCCTCTACTCATCATCCCAATCCCATTGCCACTTGGATTCCTGCACCAATTCCAATTCCCTCACCTTCCTCCCAGCCACCACTCACTATGCCATCGGAAGCCATTGTCCCTCAACCTCTAAGTGCAGCTCCAACACCCACCCCAGTACAGATTCCATCCCCCAACACAAACCAACCCAGCCGCTCACACCAACCCTCATTGCCACCCTTAACCAATTCAACCCCCTCACCACAAATCCCAACGTCACCTACTAACCCACCCGACCCTCATCCTCTTCCAACTCACTCCATGACCACCCGAGCCAAGAACCACATTCGTAAACCCATCACCAAAATGAACCTTCATACCCAACTCTCCAAGTCCAACAACCTTGAACCAACCACCGTATCCGCAGCCCTTAAAGATCCAAAGTGGCGTAAGGCCATGTCTGATGAGTGTGATGCTTTAGTTCAAAATGGCACATGGGAACTTGTTCCACCTGATCCTACACAAAATATAGTTGGATGTAAATGGGTTTTCCGCATTAAACGTAACTCTGATGGCTCTATTGACAGGTTCAAAGCACGTTTGGTCGCAAAAGGTTTTCATCAACGCCCAGGTGTTGATTACCTTGACACTTTCAGCCCTGTTGTCAAACCAACAACAGTTCGTGTTGTCCTTAGTCTTGCTGTATCTCGGGGTTGGTCCTTACGTCAACTGGATGTCAACAATGCCTTTCTCCAAGGCCACCTCTCCGAGCACGTCTACATGCAACAACCACCAGGTTTTGTTGATCAAGATCATCCATCTTATGTGTGCAAACTTTGAAAAGCCATCTATGGCCTCAAGCAAGCACCAAGAGCATGGTATCATGAACTTTGCACTTTCCTTCTTGACTATGGCTTCCAAAATTCCTATGCAGATACTTCTCTATTTGTTCTCACTGTTGCTGGCCAGAGTATGTATATACTTGTCTATGTGGATGACTTGATAATCACTGGAGTCCACACTAAAATGATCGACTCTTTTGTTGCTGTTCTTGCTAATCGGTTTTCAATTAAGGATCTTGGACAGCTGTCTTATTTTTTGGGTGTGGAGGTGGTCCCCAATCAGCAAGGTATTTTATTATCTCAACGGCGTTATATTTTGGACATTCTCGCTAGAACTCATATGACTGATGCCAAACCAGTGCTCACTCCCATTCCAACTAGCCCACCATTGCTAAAGTCAGGCACTGCTTTGCCTGATCCCACCGAATACAGAACAGTTGTTGGCAGCCTTCAATATCTATTGATTACAAGACCAAACCTTGCATTTGCGGTTAACAAACTCTCCCAGTACATGCACACTCCCACCACCGACCATTGGAACTTTGTTAAACGTCTCTTACGTTATCTCTGTGGCACCATTAATGAAGGCCTCCAAATACATCGTCAGTCCCCATTGAATCTCCATGCATATTCAGACGCAGACTGGGCAGGCGACAAGAATGATTTTTCATCCACCAGTGCTTATGTCATCTATCTTGGGCGTAATCCCGTCTCCTGGAGTTCGAAAAAGCAGCAAACTGTTGCAAGGTCTTCCACTGAAGCTGAGTACAGGTCAGTAGCTAATGCAGCGGCCGAGCTCAACTGGCTTTGCTATCTCCTCACTGATCTTCGTGTTCGACTACCTTGCTGTCCAGTTATATACTGCGACAATGTTGGCGCTACTCAACTCTGTTCCAATCCCGTGTTTCACTCCAGAATGAAACATGTTGCTGTCGACTTTCACTTCATCAGGGACCAGGTGCAGAATGGTGTCCTTCGAGTTGCTCATGTATCCTCCGCAGATCAACTCGCGGATGCCCTTACCAAGCCTCTGCACCGTGCTCGTTTTCTGGATCTCAAATCCAAGATTGGACTCCTGTCTCGAGCTCCATCTTGAGGGGGCATATCAGAGGATTGTAACAACTTGTATCAGTTCGTTAGTTTATTTATTTTTGAACTCACTGTACAGATAATCTTAGCCCGTTAGTTTCTCTAGTTTGCATAACTGTTCCTTAGAGTTAGGAGATAGTTTCGAAGTGCTTTATCAGTTAGGATTTCAAACAAGTGTTTGTTATTCCTATGTGTATTTAATAGCTGCAAAGTGTATATGAAAGACACAGTTGATTTCCTCAATCTCATAAACCTAACAACTATAAAATGGCTAATTTGATGGGTATATATGTTGTTTTGAGCACAAGGCTTCTCCATAATACCTAAACGTTCATGTTTTGGTCGAAATTCACTCATTCTCTTGGCATTCTCTTTGGAGCCTCATACTATCGTATATATGTAGCATTCTTTTTTAACGTATATATAGGAACTCTATAAGTGGATATTCTTAATCACTTAAGTTATAAGCCTCATACGATAGATGATGGTTTGAGAATACAATTGAGTTAAGTATTCATAACATAAAACATTGTAGAATATGTAACAACTACCAAGAGTGAGCATTTGGAAAAGAGAGAAATTATAAGTTTTAGTTGTTTTTTTTGGACAAAATTAAATACAATTTTACAATTGATATATAAGTCCCACTCCCAAACCCCCATATAGTCAAAGGTCTAGTACTACAACTAGTACTTGTATCCCTTAACAAACAAACTCTCAGAAGCCAATCCATCAGCACTTCCTCCACCGTACTTTCCAAGAGTGGCGTCTGAGTTAGCCTTGCACCTTGTCAAGAATGTCTCCTGAGCTTTCCCAACATTCTCCTTCTTCCCACCCCAAGTCTTAAGTGTGCTTGCTTGCAAAGCTCGCCCAAACGAGAACGAAAGAGTCCATGGCTTCAACACATCCAACTTGTTCATTGCATCCAGATTCAGCGTTGCCTCCTCCTCACTCTGTCCTCCGGACAGAAACACAATCCCGGGCACTGCTGCTGGGACTGTCCGGCGCAGTGCAGTCACTGTGTACTCAGCAATCACCTCGGGTGTAACCTGTGCAAAATCGAAGCCATTTAATTTGAAGCACAATTATGTTGAGGCCTACATACATGTTCTATATACGAAGGAAAAAACTGTGTTACAACTCTATCTTACTTCAATGAGAAAATAGTGTGTATTTGCTACACTTCATGTTATACTAACATAGTGTCATGAATTCACTCAAATTATAACATGAATATAATTGATAGTGTGTATTTAATACACTATATGATATATGAACATAGTGTTACAGATTCACCTAAATTGTAACGATTGCAATATCAATTGTATTCGTGTTATAATTTGAATGGATACGATATACACACTGTACTATTTCACATTCAACTTCTTACATGTTAGTCATGTGAAATATATACAACGGTTGTAAATTTGTTTGTGAAAGAGATTGGATTATGTGAATATGGAGGCAATAATTTAGAGCTATACATATTTGCATCCAATTACCTTTGGGCTGTCAGAGCCTGGTGTGACCATGTTGGGCTTAAGGAGTGTGCCTTCAAGAAGAACATGATGCTCATTGAGAGCCTTGTAAACTGCTGCAAGCACAGTTTCAGTGACAGCTGCATTTTTCTTGATGTCATGGTCCCCATCAGTCAAAATCTCTGGCTCGACAATTGGCACCAGTCCATTCTCCTGGCAGATGATGGCATAGCGAGCCAACCCCTGTGCATTCTGCTGAATAGATAATTCAGAGGGCTCAGTGGGTCCAATCTTGAGCACGGCGCGCCACTTGGCAAACCGGGCACCGGCCTTGTAGTACTGTGCGCACCTAGCTCCCAGAGAGTCAAAGCCCTGAGTCGTAGTTTCTCCATTTGTTCCAGCTAACTCAACGGTACCCTTGTCAACTTTGATACCTAGAACCACGTATCAAATGTCGATGTCAAATAGAAATATAGATGTAGAAAAAAAAGTACATGAATATATCCGAAAAAATGTTATATCTGTTATCGAAATTTTTGACCATGCCTGGAATGACATTGTTTTCCTGGAGGACTTCGACGAAGGGTTTGCCATCAGTGGTCTTCTGGTACAAGGTCTCCTCGAAGAGAATGACACCTGAGAGGTAGGTTAGGGCATTGGGGGAGGTGAAGAGAAGTTCACGGAGTGCTTGGCGGTTGGACTCAATGTTCTCGACATTGATGCTGGATAGACGCTTGCCAATGGTGCCCGTGCTCTCATCTGCTGCCAATATGCCCTTCCCTGGGGTGGCAATGTACTTGGCATTCTTTATAAGCTCCTCTGCACAAAACCAAAGGGTTGAGCTAGTCGAACTTCTTACAAGTACTTAAAGAATGATTGCCTAATAAATTATATGCCTACATCTTTTCTTGTTAAGGAGATTGCTTGGCTTTTCTTAACTTTTCCGGGGTAATGACCTAAATCCGGTTTAGAAGCGGTGTTTTTTGTTACTCATTGTATCCACTAGACTACTAGCTAGTCGGTCATGCAAAGCCAGTTTTACATTATCCAACAATAACACTTCTAATTATGAAAATCATGTTGTGAGAGAGAGAGAGAGAGAGAGAGAGAGAGAGAGAGAGAGAGCACCAGCATATTTGCCAACAAAGGCTGACATGGTTGGAGATTTAGGATGGTATTGGATAACAGTGGACCAAAGTGCAAAATCAAACTCACACAGCAAACAATCTATATAGACAAGCTCCGGCGGAATACGCCAGCCGAATCCTCAGGGCATGGATTAACAACACGTGTCAAAAGGTTAGCCCAAGGAAAGTTATCATCCTAGGATAGAGCAACGAGTGATCACTCTCTTTGCCAAGTGGCAACTCAATCCTCAGGCAAAAATTTGTGTGGCCTAATGCTCCTCATCCAATTAGTCTCAACTCCTAGAGACGAACCAAACTAAACTTTTGGATTCTACTAAACAACTATGTGTGCCTCATTCCTTACAATTTTCTGTTTTCTTTTCATCTTAGTACATAAATAGAAATCTACAAAGAGTCACTCTGATTTCACATGCATCTACTCCTCACAACTGCCCAAAAATACATTGTTGAAAACACATTTACCACCAATGAAATTCCAAAATCTACATTTTTTTCATCAAAGACTTGGATACGAGTGCATGCACATCCGTGCTCGTCACATGATTAGTTATTGTGACGTGTGTATATGCTCATTGTATACGCGAACTTTTCAAAATTGAGGCTTCGTTCTTCCTGATGGACTACATGAAACTTGCACATGGCAGCCAAAGCAGCAAACATTTAAGTGAAACGCAGTCCAACTTGTGAAACAAAAAGTATTATCATAATGAGAGTAAATGTCCTGGTTCATAATACATATCATGGAGAGGCAATTCATTTGCCAGTAAATTGCTTCCCTCTAAACCATGCAAATGCAAATGCAAAGCAAGTTTCAAAGAGACTATCTAGTCACACACACTCACTGCCTGCTATGACAACTCGCCTTCCAACCCTTTATACGGTATCATCGAAATGCAAGAAAAATCATTTGAGAAAGCAGAAAAACCCTATATGCCAAATAATTGAAAAGAAAAATATGAAAGATTCGAAGGATGATTGTTCTAGATTTGATAAAGTCAAAATTTTTTCAACACTGAAATGTAGAACCCAGCACAACACTAGTCAAGCCAAGTTGAGCTGACTTTCCATCATTGCTGAAAATAACTCCAAATTGATAAGGGGTTGGACCAACTAGCAGTTTTTATGGGAATTACACCGACGGAGATACCACTTGTTGATCATCGTCATCAGTTCCAAAATATCGGTCCCCAAACTCACCCATTCCGGGTACGACACGAAAATCTTCATTGAGACCACTTTCAATCTCAGATGTCACAATCTTTATTCTCGGGAAGCGTTTGCAAACCATATGCACACCTTGTGGTGCCTGGCCAAATGATGCACAACATCAGTAGGAGTAACTCTCATGCAGTCATGAAAAAAACGATAGTCCAAAACCGAACCAATAGTCAGGGGAACCTGAACCACATTACAGAGAAACGAACTTACAGATATGAGATTCAGAAATATAATGTTGGACTCTGGTACACCCTTCTTTAAGAGTAGAGAAATAGCTTGAACAGCCGAATTCCCTGAAGAGAAAGGTATAATTGTTAGTAGTTTTATGACTGCCGATAATTCAACAAGAATTTAGAAGCTTATAATTCAGATATTGTATAATAACAAAATAGTGACCGTTGTAAGCCAAATCGATACTAATAAGGTATACAAATTGCAAGATTAAAGCTGATAAACAACAACGGACTGCTGAAATAGTTTGTAGAATATTACATGGGGACAAGTATACTAGAACTTCTCTTAGTAGAGAATAATAACCACCAACTAAAGCTGGTGGGACATCTTTACCCCAGAGAAATAAAAGCATTCTGGAATTTTCTTTTTTGTTTCCTTTGGTCTCAGCCCTTGGGACTCTGGCTTTTACCAATAACCACTTTTGATAAGCAGAACCAACAAGTCAAAAAACAATTAATAAATCAGAAAAACAAACCTGTGCCCAGGATAGGATCCAACAGTAATACATGCCTCTCTGAAATGTCGTTGGGTAGTTTTTCATAAATCAGCTGTTCATCAATTAGATCAATAAGAAAACAATCGAGAAAAGGCTGGATAGAGTCATGAAAATGCTTTCACATGAACCAACACGAGAGGGAGCAGGGCAGGGAGGGAGGGGGAGGGGGGGGAGAGAGAGAGAGAGAGAGAGAGAGAGGTGTGAACCTGCTGACCATTGTCCCCTTCTCTATGAATAAGAATCTTTCCAATCTTGATACCTTTACAACATGCTCGCAAAGCATTCTCCATGCTCTCACCACTGGCAATAGTTGAATGTTAATCATACCATGAAAACTTATAGGAGTTCAATTCAAAAATGAAATCAAACTCAACAAAATACAACATTAGTACGTGATGGTTACATGACCACATGGTTCATAAAGGCATAAGAGGTTGGGTTTCAGTTGAGATCTAATTACTACCTCTAAGTATCTATGATGATCATTTGTTTTATACACCAAGACCGCATCTGAGAGAATGTTTGGTCACTTGTAAAGAAAGCAGAATTAAAAAGAGTATAGTAGAATTTATAGGTCCTAGTCAGAAAAACCAAAAGCCTTAAAAGGAACGCATTTGTACCTCCTAATGATAGATACGCCACATAACCTCTTACAAAAATCCACACCAATATACACAGACCCTGCATCCAGATCAAAGAAATGTTAAAGCAAAGCATCAACCAATGAAGTTTTGCAGACTTACCAACTATAGTAGAAAATTCAAAACAATACAAAGAAAATAATTATATTTAAAAAATTATGTACGATGTGCTTGGTGTAAGCTTGCGACAAACTCTCAAGAAATATATTTAAGAGTAAAAGGATGGGAACGTGTATATCTGTTTTCCAAATAAATCAAAATCAAAGATGGGAAAACCGTATATGTTAAGATGTCAAGATGAGCATCAGCTTACCAGTTGGAGTGATCACCTGCTTTTCAGTAAATGGTAGATGTCCCAGGCCATGTTCAACAACCTGTTAAAGATTAAGGACTCTTGATGAGTGATTTGAGTAAATAAGAATTGGTCCCATTCCATTCCATGAATGACCTTAAAAAACATCAAATTTACATGTTGGCTCAAAGGACCAAATACCCACCAAACGAATCAACCTGTCAGAATAGAAAACAAAATCATGCTTTGTTGTTTGAGCATCGCGTATGAGGGTATGCATGCCCCGTATCTGCATAAGACCATGAAAGATATTGGTGAGCCAAAAGAAAAAAAAAATGCAAAGAACAAAGATTGGAGCTTGAATGAAAATATTTAGGAAGGGCACCTGAAAGGTTGAATGAATGACATATAAGTTTGGATAAATTTTACAAAGGTCATGTTGACCAAGCTTAGTACGAATATGTTGTACAATCAAATCAACGGCTATGTGATTATCTCCACCACGAGGAATTATGATATCAGCATACTTCTTCGTTGGAAGAATAAAGTCATCAAAAGCAGGCTTAACAAAATTTGAGTACTGCATCAAAATGGTAAACATTATTAGAGAAAAGGCATATAGAAGATGCAGGTAGTAACCATTGTTGCCTAACCACAAGATCATGGAACAAAGGTAAGAAAAGGTAATAGAAACAAAAGTGGAAACCCTCTAACACTTGAGTGAAATATTTCAAAGAATGGTTGAAGTACAATAGGGTAAATAATCAAGAGTATACCACCTATCTTCAATTCTTTAAACCTTGTCTACAAGAACACTGAATTCTAACAATTCTTTTTGCCAAGAAATAATAGTTGCATCCATTCATTTGTAGATTCACAAAATGAACTATAATCTGTATGTATAAGCTAGGCTAAAACCAACAAAAGTAACAACAATGAAATGAAAAGTTACAAACCTGATCAAGAACAGTACCAATATCCCTTCCCTTTTCAACTGTATCACGCCTTATCCTCCTAGCCAACCGAACATCAGCATCTGCACTGAAAATTTTACAATGTGAAGTGGCCCAATTTAGTAACAATATGAAGTGACCCAATTTAGTAACAACATGAAGTTGCATATACCATTCTACTTACAAAAATAACTTACAACATAATTTATTCAGACCTGCACATATTTAACTACTAACACTCATAGATTTCAACAAAAGGATGAAAATATATCTAAAGAAGGAAAAACAATAAAACTGTGCTAAACCAGGAGACCACGCTGCCCCCAACAGCATAAGTTAGAAAACTTCACATGAAAACTATATTATACAGAAAGTATACTAGAATATTAAAAAAATGAAATTTATGTGTAGTAACAATTCAAAGAAGCTTTGATAACCCACTATAACATCTAAAGGCCAAAATAGGTAAAAGGAAAATTGACCTGTATCAACAAATATCTTCATATTCATCAACTCACGAACACGTGGATCATGGAAAACAAGAATGCCTTCCAAAATAATGACATCTGAAGGGTTTACCTGTTAAATATAAAATATTACACTAGTAAGGATTTCCAATGCATAAGAGAGAGGCAACTACATAATATAGCATATGTGTTTTGGTATAATTTTAGGAAATAGGCCCTTCACTAGAATAGGACCTCAAAACAACAGGGAACTACATGTTGGATGATATGACTTATAGATCCCACAGATTTAAAATTTTACCCTTCTAGCTGGAAACACGCTATTTTTGTAACTTTTGAAATCATAATTTGGAATATCTACTGCTTGTCCATGCTTCAACTTATCCATCGAAGATAATAGTTTCTCAGTGTCGAATGCATCTGAGGATAACCAAAAACACAAAACTTTGAATCAAACATTTGAAAGATAGTCAGTGTAAACTAAACCAACCAGCATGCATGAAAATGTACTTGTCAGAAAATAAATGGGAAAGAACTGAACAACAATGTGAAACGCACTAAAGAAAAGCTACATAAAACAAACTTGTGGAGTTACACAATAGCTTCACAGAGAAAACTAATAGCATGCGATTACCAGTTAGGATGTTTCAAATTGTAGTAACATGACATACTTTGAAGGGTTACAGGTACACATGGTTCAGTAAACAACAGTAATATTCTAAGTACTTATTGCTTCACTTATATTCCTTAAATTTGATTTTGCAGGAATGCCCTCACCAGGATGGTCAAAGTTGTATTCATGTACTCGTTTAAGTTCGTCCTCAGTCAGATTATGATAAAAGGAATCCTGTAATATCATCCATGATAAGATATTAATTTGGAAAAGTGGTGACATTCTGACACTCGAAAACGGGAAAACCAAATAATCCCAAAATCAAGGAAAAAAATACGTAACTACTACTCTTCTTGATCACAAATTCTACACATTACCTGGTTAACAAGAACAACCCGCTGATCATGAAGCTGCTGTATAATCATATCACAAACTGTCGTCTTACCAGAAGCTGCCCCGCCAGCAACCCCTGTGACAATATGTATGGAATGATGGATCATGTGGAAGTGGAAGAATCAAAACGCAGCTATCTAACCTTCTTAGAAACAATGCATGTAGCAAATCTATAAATCACTACTTACCAATAACAAAAGGCTGCTTATGCATGTTTTCATGTGCTGAGGTTGTCGGTTGCTCCACCTTCTGTCTTTGCTCTAAACCATCCATATGAAATCCAGAAAAATGAACCCCTGAGGAGGCCTCTATCATATCCACAACTGAATTTGAACCCATGATCATAGACCTACTGGAAACAGGGAAGGAAAAGGTTGATAAGGTCATCAAAGACTGAATCAAACAAAGTTCATGATAGTATAAAACATGAAAACCATATAGCTAACTTAGTAAAATATGAACTTCTATCAGGTCCTTAGAGCAAATCAGCATTCAAAACCAACCTTGGAAGCAACAGTTAAATTGATTAAGCCAAGACTGGGTCAAGTTCACGTAGACCGTAGAGCTAGCTGGTAAAAGCTACCTGGGCAGAGTGGATTATTTTTCTTGCAATCCTTAAGTACTCTGAACTGAACTTATAGCTTCCTAAAGTCTCAAATGAACTTGTTTATAGCATAACATCCCTTGAAGAATTTATTGCAATGTATCATTCCAACAGACAAAAAGTAAAACGCTGACTAGTATGAAATTAAAGTTGTAAACTTTAAGACAATACAACCACCAAACAAATAACTTTCCCTTTTCTTTTCTTTTCTTTTTTGGTCAAGAACAAATAACTTACTTATGAAACCAAATATTGTTGGGAAATCTGATAGTAAAACATATTTTCTATTGATCCAATGTGTGTGTATTACATAATATAATTATAACTAGACATTAGCTTGCATTTTAAAAGAGCTAAGAAAGAAAGCTGAAATTACCGATCAAAGCAAACAACAATGATAAAAATACAATACGAAAGTCCCACGGATGTTCTTTGAATATAGTCTAAAAACATAAATACTGATAAAAACCCAACAACACCGCATTCGTACCGACCACACACTACTTTGTGTTCCGTGTACCATTCACATTAAAAACAACAACAATCACGAAACCATTAGATTCCAGACCACGATGGCATTGAAAAAGCGGATTCGATTGCATGGAATGACAATGACAGCAAAACAAGCAAGTAAGAAAACTCCAAACGTTCACTTCTTAATCATTTCACATTGGAACTTTCAATATGTATATGAAACATACACACAAACACACACGTACATGTATGCGCATACGCACACAGGTACACGTACACGTACACACAAACACAAAGCTTATCAAGCAAAATGAAATTGAAGTAATCTCCTGGCAATGAAAGCATTGGAAACAGTAAGTTCTTGGCAATATCAATTCAGAGATCCAATGTGCATATGATATCACAAGAATCCAACTTTAATCAACCAAGCAAAACCACCTAACCAAATCATCCAAATTTCACAACAAAAACCAAAATTCGATGAATTTAGATTCAGTAGAAAAATCGACACATGAAAATCGACCAATGCGATACCTGATGAGCTCGAACCGAGAGAGAGAGAGAGAGAGATTCGAACGCAAGCTTTGGAAGAAATTACAGAGAAAGAGAATAATGAGGAGGCTAATCAGACCGATCCAATGGGTTTAAATAGTGGAGCCAGAGGTGAGGGAGACCTTGCACCGAAGCGGAAGTCGGATTAAATTACCATAATGGGCCTGGGTTTGAGAGATATCACGGTTGTGCCACCGGTTTCGCTGTGTTCACCCTCTGATATTTTTGGTTCGTACGGTGCGCGCGCTTGGATCTGAACTCGAGATTGAGCTGTCCTGCCTGGTCCATCGTGGCACTGAATCATAAATGGGACCCACTTTTCTAAACGATGTCTATAAGATGAGAGTGAGAGAGACTCTTGCGTATAGTACACAGTACGGTTTTTACGGTCTGAGTAGGCAAATAATTATATTAATTGCAAATACTAGGAACAATTTTATAAACTTTTTTTTCACATTATTTGTCAAAAAAAATTAGTTTTTTTTCGGTTTATTTGACTATTCTTATTTCTATCTTAGACTCTCAATTAAAAATTTCTGAAAATTATTGAGTCAATCGTTGGATGTGCGACATATAATAGTGGTACATCATATGACTAGTGGGAGTAAGTAAGATTGTAAATTGAATATATAATTCAATTGTAAGCTAAATGAAATTAAAATAAACAAAATTTGACTAGTAGGTAGCTCAATATTTAGCAAGTTCATGAACTGATTTGACATCACAATAATTAATTAACAGTTTGACGCTATTAAGGACGTTCAAATAATCAAATCCCATTTAAATATACAATATCAAATCATATCACATCTATTTCGTAAATACTAACACACTTTAACTCAAAGTGTGCCTGCATCATTTTCCTCAACACTTAACATGCGTATTTGTGGAACATAATTATGCTCATGGATATGTGTTAAGAAAGATGATAATTGTACACCTTGAATTAAAGTGATAAACAAAAATACTCTTTATTTATTTTTGTTTACAATTATCTACACTATTAAAGCAAGAAAAAAGTAATGATCGTGCCATCACAACATGAAAACGAAATACACATATGCTTGGCAAGCAAGCACACCAATCGAAACTCCTTTGTTTCAAGAAATGGAATCTCTGACTTTATCTTCAATGTCGATTCAAATGGTCATTTTCATTAATTAGCATTTCACTCTATATATTGGGTCGCATGCTTCTCTTGTTTTTGTTGTATACTTTTTGTGCGGACATACAAGATATTTCCAGGATATTTTTAGATCTTTTGCTGCTAATTAAACCTTTTGTACCCTCCTCCTCCTCCTCCTCCTCATCAAGGAGAAAGCAACCAGCAATATCTTATATATCTATGAGGAAATCTTAAAAGAAAAAGCTCTCCAAAACTTTTCGATATAAATCTTTTTTTTTTCTTTTTTTTTTGGATTCACTACACATAAGCACTCATCGGAAATAGGAATTTTTACAACCAAAAAAAAAAAAAATAACTTAAATAGGAATTTTCTTTAAATAAATCTTGCTCATGAGTAAGCATAAGGTTAGATGATAAAAAACACTTTACAATTCTTGCCAATTTCCCTCCATTTAACCTTTATCCATAGGGTGAGAGAGAGATTGATAGAGAGTTTTGTTTGCTGAAAAGAGATAGATATTAGATAGGGTTTTCATATATCTTTGTTCTCTTCTTATTTTTAGCTCACTATTGCAATTAAATTCTAAGGAGGAAAAAGACTCCAGAGGAGGAAAAGGACAACTAAACTTTATTTTTGTTCTAATTCATTTATGTTGAAGAATATTAAGTCTTATATTGAAAACTTGCAAAAATCATATAATGATAGCAACCTCACACTTATCAATCAATGGTTATATTGAAGACAGTATTAATGTTGCTAGTGATGGGCTGTGGATTCATCCCTCTGAAATATTAATATTTATTTATTAAAACCAACTAGTTCTTGGTTTGAAAAAGATACGGGGCTTACTTTGATTAGAAATTTTAAGTTTATTAATAATTTTCAGATTTATGATATTAAGAGTAAATATTAGGGTTGTCATTTGGCCGGTTTGAATTGGTAATACAACTTAACAAAACAACAACAAAATTCGGCATTTTTTGGTATCGGTACTTCTCGATTTGGTAATAACTTCAATTTTTTTAATTTTAAATATTACGATAAATTCGACTTTCAATAATTTTGTTTTATATTTTGTTCAGTTAAATTCTTTTGGTTTATGACAACTAGTTCGCAAATGTTATGAGTAAGTAACTAGTTATGGCAAGTTTACTAATCCGTAATTGGATTAGGAGGAATTGAATTGAAGAGGAGTTGGATTGAGGAGAATTATATTCCGGATTCCTAATGAAGTTGTTTACTAAACCATATGGATTGAGGAGAGTTAGATTCCGGATTTCTATTGAATGTGTTTACTAAACCATATGGCATTGGGGTATGAGTGGTGCTAATTACTAAAATGTCCTCGTTATTGGATTAAAGTATATGACATATTTGAAATTTTGAAAATTGTGTGAGCATATAATGGGTAAAAAAGATGAATTCATAATGGGTTAATTCTCCAAGAATTAGAATACCACCTCCCATCCAAACCCAAGAATTGAATTCCTTCAAAATCAGGAATTCAATTCCTAATTTTGTGTGGGCCCCACTTACTTTTCAATTCCTTGATGTGAAGTAAACGCAAAAATCCTCCATATGTGAAATTCAATTCCTGATAAAAATTCCAATTCCTGATTAGTGAACACACTATTAGTTTAATGTACTTTCTATGTTATCATTACAAGTTTGACACATTAACAACCTAGCTAATACAACAATTTGTTTATTAATATACGAGTTTTCCTTTTATGCGAGAATAGTATGAGTTAGTACTATTCAGTCTAATATAATATTTGTATTACCATTAGTATTAAAACTAATATATACTTTTATTTTATGCATGTAATAGGGGTAAGGTTTTATGTCCCTTATTTTCCGTTTGGTGATCAATAAGTTTTCTTTGTACCATTGAGGTTCTCTAAAAAAAAAAAAAAAAAAGTATAAAAGTTGAAATATATCAACTTATTAATAGTAATTTTAGAAGAATACAAGCGATATTGAAATGAGGAGGGGAACCGAACTTAAGGCCTCGGTACATAGATAAATTCTTTATCAAACTCAATTCTTGAACAGAAGTGGCCTCTTGATTTGATATATACTATTACTGGATATGTAGAAAGGTATAGACAAAACTACGGACGAAGTCTCGGATGAAATGTCCAAATCTTCATCCTCGGATTGAAGTTGAACACCGCACCAATAGTATATTGATGAAGAAGGCAGCGCACAAACTAAAACAAAACAAAATTTAGCTCAATTTTACACGCATGGATCTCTTGATAGGAAATATGCAGTGTGTTCATTTCGTTAGATGGATAATTTTACTTCATATTTTTTTCTCACTAAAAACAAAGACTTATTTTTTAATTTTTTTAAATAAAATAAATGTGGGATATATAGGTGATCGGAAGGTTGATTAATTAGCCTCGAAATTGCCTCTGTACTTTTCTAGAATGAGACTTTAGATTTTCCGACATAATTAGTTCTATAATCCAACAATGGGGTTGGAGGAGAGAAAGTTACTTGGTGAACCTAACTAAATCCAGAAGATTCAAAACATAATTTATATATGCACACCATTCAAACATTTGAAAAAAGAAAAAAGAAATGTTCTAGAGATAACGCTTGGAAATTGTATCCCTATCCAGCCAGGGCTGTTGTCTTTTGTTTTATTTAGCAGTCGTTTTCATATATGTAATTACGTTTTCATATATGATGTTGTTCATTTGAGACCACATGCCATTATAAATTCATAACCACTTGGAGCCTAGTGGCTGTGAGTTTGTAATATGTATAAATTATAATGTATGTGTGATCTGAAAAATCAACAATGTGCACATCAGTTAGCATTTGTAATTTAGACTAAGATGAACAATTAATATAATTATTAGATTAATATAAAAAGAGTTCGACTCTCACTCTTGCATATTGCAATTTCTATTACGTTGTTTTTCATCAATATATGTCGCTTTATAAATCTGTGGCCTCTATTACAAGGTGAGCAATAGGTCCTCTTCGTTGGCCAAGCGTGTTGGCCACAGATAAGACATTGTTAGCTCATTATGATTAGACAAATTGAAGCTTTTGCCCCCGTTTTCTAGTGGTGACTTGATATCACCTTACCATTTTTTACCATTTGAACCCACTGGCGCGGTTTGAACTGGTTAAACTTGGTGGATGGATGCATCATGCATGGTGGGACATTCCAATCAGTGCATGGGATGACCCACAATCACGAATATATGAGCCACATTTCATGTGCATGATCTATCCATTTTTATCCAACAACTTTAACCCATATCTTATGGTATTGGCACACTTTCCAATTAGCACTTAAAAATGTGCAATAAACTCCAGAAAATTCTTTTGTTGGGTTGGGAACTTGGGACATATAAAGTAGGTGAAATTGCAATTGTCAGGATATATATATGTATATAAAACTTTGCAACGACTCTCGCATGTGCCATGAACATATAGACTTGAAAATTCTAGGTACGGACATCTACCTTTGATTTGGGCCATAACAGCCAAGACCAATATGCTGGCTTTCCATATTGAAGATTGGCCCGAGAATTAACCTGGACCACTTGCTACGTTAGAAGAGTTGCCAGCTAAATAACAACTCCTATATTTTAATAAATAACAGTTTGACAAGTGTGTCGAACTTTATGTGTTTTTTAAGAATTATTTTTGCATATGTTTTATACCATGATTTGTAGAAACAAGAAGTGTCTGTTTCCCAAAAAGAAGGCAAGTATATATGGATAGGAGGGAAAATTCAGAAAAAAAGAAAGATAATGGAAAGCTTGGATTAGGCTAACCTAGTTCATATCCAAGTGCAGTACATATTGTTTTTAGATTTTGAAAATAAATTAGGAGGGATATGCAGCACACACATGATGTGTTACAACGTGTATGTGCTAGTTATGTATAATAATATCCAAAACATCCAAAATGGAAAATTGAATCGAAACCTATATATGGCATCAAAGCATTTCCACTCTCTGTTTAATTGATAGAGAGCCAACAGAAGTCTCCAACAACATCCGATAAAGTTGGTACAACATGGGAAGCCTAAATATTATTCAAAACCGTAACCACCCCCATTCACCAGAATTCTAAATTCCTGAAAGAGAAACATGACCTGTTGAGTCTGAAACAACCAAGAAAGAGAGAGAAACTACTTGAGATCATTATTAGAAATTAATAAGAAGTAGAGTAAAGATGTGTTGGGAAAGATTGTGAAATTCAAAGAGCCAATAAATAAATATGGCACTCTCAGTATCTGATTTTTCCAGCCTTGTGTAAATAAAATGGGCAAAAATAACACTCTATCTTCCACTAAGAAAAATAATGGGAATACAATAATAATCTCTCCAAACACCGGTGGCTAAACTCTCTCTTGGTTTTTCTCTCAAGAGGATTTTCTTTCACACACAAGTGAGGTTTTCTTATCTCTCAAAACTCTCTATGTTTTGGTTTTCTAAAGGATGATCTGAACTGAAGGAAGGCAGCTGCTTTTATAGCCAACGTTCCTGACAAATTAGTGGCCTTGCATGCGAGAGAGTTTTTCTCATTTTCTCTTCCGTTCGTTTTCTTCAAATTTTCATGTCCTTTCTTTTATTTTATTTTAATATTTATTTTCCTTCTTTTTCTCTCCTCACTAACGAGGGAAACCCATCAATCTCTCCCTCCTGACTTAGGTGGAAGGCTTCAGCAGTCCAGCTGCTATTCTACAAAATTCGTACTTGCCCTTAGGTAAGGACTTGGTCATCATATCTGAACTATTGTCATCAGTATGGATTTTCTCAAGCTGTAATTGCTTTGACTCCAACACATCACGTATCCAGTGATATCGCACATCAATGTGCTTCGACCTCGAGTGAAAACTCGGATTCTTGCTCAAGTGGATCGCACTCTGACTATCGCAATGCAAAATGTATTTGTGCTGCTCTTGCCCTAACTCTTGTAGGAATCGCTTCATCCAAAGCATTTCTTTGCATGCTTCAGTAGCTGCAATACACTCTGCCTCTGTAGTTGATAGAGCAACACATTTCTGTAACTTTGATTGCCATGAAACTGCTCCCCCTGAACATGTAATCAGGTATCCTGAAGTAGATTTTCTGGAATCCTGCCATGTCTGCATCTGTGTAGCCAATCAATTCAGGTTTTCCACCTCCAAAGCACAAATTCATTTTGGAAGTACCCCTGAGATATCTGAGAATCCACTTCACAGCATTCCAATGCTCTCTGCCTGGTTTAGACAGGAATCTGCTTACAACACCAACTGCGTGCGTTATGTCTGGCCTCGTGCAAATCATTGCATACATCAAACTACCAACAGCTGAGGAATATGGCACCATAGCCATGTTTTCTTTTTCTTTCTCACATGTGGGACTCTGCTTTGAACTAAGCTTGAAGTGACTAGGAAATGGAGTAGAAACTGGTTTTGCTTTATCCATGTTAAACCGCTTTAGTACCTTCTCGATATAACTTTCTTGTGATAACCTCAACTTGCAATTTTTTCTATCACGGGATATACTCATACCAAGGATTCGTTTTGCAGGTCCTAAGTCTTTCATAGCAAAAGACTTGCTCAACTCTTTCTTCAGCTTGCTAATCTTGTCACTGTTTTGTCCTACGATCAACATGTCATCGACATAGAGAAGAAGTATGATGAATTCACCATCATCAAATCTTTTCACAAATACACAATGGTCTGAAGTAGTCCTTCGATATCTGTGTTCAATCATGAAGGAATCAAACTTCTTGTACCATTGTCGAGGCGCCTGCTTGAGTCCATATAAGCTCTTTTTCAGCCGACATACCAAATCTTCTTTTCCTTTGACTTTGAATCCTTCTGGCTGCTCCATGTAGATTTCTTCTTCAAGATCTCCGTGAAGAAAAGCTGTCTTCACATCTAGCTGTTCGATCTCGAGATTCAGGCTTGCAGCCAAACCGAGTACAACCCGTATGGATGACATCTTCACTACGGGTGAGAAAATCTCTTCAAAGTCAATTCCTTTCTTCTGACTGAAACCTTTCACAACTAGCCTTGCCTTAAACCTGGGCTTAGAGTTGTTTTCTTCCGTCTTCAGTCGATACACCCATTTGTTCTTGAGTGCTCTTCTACCTTTTGGTAGGTTCACTAGATCATATGTGTGGTTCTCATGCAGAGATTGCATCTCTTCATGCATGGCTTTCAACCACTCATCTTGTTGATCATGAGTCAATGCTTCTTTATAGCATTCTGGTTCTCCCCCGTCTGTTAAGAGAACGTAATCATCTGGAGAATACCTACTCGGAGGTCTCCGTACCCTGGTCGATCTTCTTGGTTGTAATTCGGCCGCTGGCTCTTCATCGGCTTGTACTTCTAGCCCCTCATCAGCTTCGTCATCTACTATACCATCAGTTGTATAATCATCACTCATGTCATCATCAACTGGTTCATTTATAATAGGATCACTAGCTAGATCATCAGTATCATTGAATTCATCTCGCCCGTCATTGTGCTCCAATGGAGAAGGAACTGGATCCAAGTTAGCTGGATATTCTCTAGGATTATTAGGTTTATCACCTCTTCGAATGTCTTCAATGTTCTGATCTTCAAAGAAGACAACATCTCTACTTCTAATAATCTTTCTAGCTACAGGATCCCATAACCTGTAACCGAATTCTTCATTCCCATATCCCACGAAGATACATTCTTTCGACTTTGCGTCGAGCTTGGATCTCTCGTCTTTAGGAATATGAACAAAAGCTCTACAACCAAAAACTTTCAGATGATTGTAGGAAACGTCTTTTTCCGACCAGAACTTGTTCGGGACATCACCATTCAAAGGTGCTGAAGGAGAAAGGTTGATTAGATCAACCGCAGTCATCAGGGCTTCACCCCAAAAACTTTTGGGCAGCTTGGCATGAGATAACATTGTTCTTATTCTTTCAACAATTGTTCTGTTCATTCTCTCAGCTATGCCATTATGCTGAGGAGTCTTCGAACAGATCTTTCATACCTGATTCCGTTACTTCTACAGTAGTTTCTAAACGCCCCCATATATTCTCCTCCATTATCGGTGCGAATACATTTGAAGCTTCTACCAGTCTCTCGTTCAACGCTAGCATGAAACTGCTTGAAAACTTCATACACTTGATCTTTTGTTCTAAGTGCGTAAGCCCATACCTTCCTGGAATGATCGTCAATGAAGGTAACAAAATATCTTGCACCACCAAGAGTACTAGTGGTCATAGGACCACAAACATCAGAGTACACAACATCCAATACATTGGGTTTTCTTTGTGCATGACCATGTTGAAACGAAGCTCTATGCTGCTTTCCAGCCAAGCAATGCGTGCATGATTTTAGAGGCATGCCTTTCTTCATCCCAGTCAGTGCCTCTCTTTTGGCTAGAATTTGCAGCCCTTTCTCGCTCATGTGACCGAGCCGTTTATGCCATAGCTCGATTGAGTCTTCTGCGAGAGCATTTACGTACCCATTACTGACTTTTGCATGTGTCATGTATAAGGTGTTCTCCTTCTTCCCTCGTGCTAGGACAAGAGAGTTCTTGCTGAGTTTCCATTTCCCTTCAGCAAAGACATTGATGTATCCTTCATCGTCAAGTAATCCAGTGGAGATTAGATTGAGACGCATGTCTGGAACATGTCTCACATCCTTGAGGACCAAGTGACAACTTGTGTTGGTTTCAAGGGAAATATCTCATCTTCCCACGATCTTGGACAATTTGTCATTTCCCATCCTCACATTACCAAAATCTCCATTGGTGTAAGATGTAAAGAAGTCCCTCCGTGAGGTGACATGAAATGATGCACCAGAGTCCACTATCCAGCATGTATCTTGAGAGGACAAATTAACGAAGCCATCACCACATAGAATAATTACCTCATTTCCATCAGAGGTAGTTGCGGTCGTGTGCCTGGCATCACTCTTTTCGTTACCTCTATCTTGCTCTCGTTTAAACAACCTGCACTCTCTTTTATGTGGCCTATCCCGCCACAATGGTAACATTCTAGGTCCTTTCTTGTCTTGGACCTTCCTCTCGAGCCATCTCTTGACCTGCCCTTTGACTTGTCTCGCCTGTGGAATTTTCTATTGTTAGTTCTTCCACGATACTTTGAGACGAGGGCTTCTGACTCGGCTACTACACCTTGTTCTTTCCTCCTTGCTTCTTCATTGAACATGCTATCTTTAACTATGTCCAATGTAAGAACGCCTTGAGGAGCTGAATTGCTTAAGGATACTACTAGTGTATCCCAGCTATCAGGCAAAGAGCTGAGTAACACTAGTGCTTGTAACTCATCATCAAGCACCATCTTCATATTCGTCAACAGGTTGATCAAACCTTGGAAGTCATTGAGATGCTCGGTAACACTTCGACCATCTCTGTACTTAAGGTTTACCAACCGTCGGATAACCGATGCTTTATTTTGAGCGGTCTTCCGCTCGTACATGGACGACAATTTTGTCCATAATTTGTATGCATCCGTCTCTTGTGACACATGGTGGAACACACTTTGATCCACCCATTGTCGGATTTGTCCGACAACTTTTCTATTCAGAATGCTCCACGCATCGTCTGACTTCCCTGCTGGTTTTTGTCCCAGCAATTGAAGAGGCTCATACAAATCCTTGCAGTAAAGGATGTCCTCCATTCTTGGATTCCAAATGGAGTAATTGGATGCAGTCAATTTTAACATTGTTGCTGATGATGATGACGATGACTCCTCCATCTTAAATTACACAAGAATATAATTTTTGAGCCGAAGCTCTGATACCACTTGTTGGGAAAGATTGCGAAAAATCAAAGAGCCAATAAATAAATATGGCACTCCCAGGATCTGACTTCTCCCAGCCTTGTGTAAATAAAATGGGCAAAAAATAACACTCTATCTTCCACTAAGAAAAATAATGGGAATACAATAATAATCTCACCAAACACCGGTGGCTAAACTCTCTTGGTTTTTCTCTCAAGAGGATTTTCTCTCTCACACAAGTGAGGTTTTCTTATCTCTCAAAACTCTCTATGTTTTGGTTTTCTAAAGGATGATCTGAACTGAAGGAAGGCAGCTGCTTCTATAGCCAACGTTCCTGACAAATTAGTGGCCTTGCATGCGAGAGAGTTTTTCTCATTTTCTCTTCCGTTCGTTTTCTTCAAATTTTATTGTCCTTTCTTTTATTTTATTTTAATATTTATTTTCCTTCTTTTTCTCTCCTCCACTAACGAGGAAAACCCATCAAGATGTGCAAGTTGCTCCTGTTTATCATGACCCCTGTAGTGTTAGTGATTTTGATCCGGGTGTTATTTGGGTTGGGTCCGTTTGACAGGATAAGGCATTATCACTCGAACCAGAAGCTATCTTTGGATTTCTGCGATCCAAATGAGCATAAAGGATATTTATCATGTAGAAATAATGGGACTGAAAAACGCTTCTTGGATTCCAAGTCACCTCCAGCCAGCAGAAGTCTATTGAAACCAAGGATGAGTTTTGATCAGGGTGGTAGTGTTTATGATGCGTCTGATGTTGATAACAGATCAGAGGCCGACGATGAGGCCAAGGAGGAGGCTGAGGAGGAGGAGGAGGAGGAGGAGTAGGTCGGGCAGAAATCTACTGACTTCTGACCCTGACAATAATGATTCCCAAATCCGAGTCATGTAAATATTTAATGCTAGTTTTTTTAGGTTTGGTTTTTTCATTGTTTTTGTTAGGCTTCTGGGTTACTTTGCATGCACTAACACTTTAGAGGTTGATCTTAGAATTTATGTTGCCCCTTCTTTGTTTGTGTTGATTTAGTAGGCCTTGATTTGTATTTCCTCACCCTTTTTGTTTATGTAATTTTTGCATTCGCATCATACTTTACGATTAATAGTTGGGTTAACATTCACTTTGCCGATATGATGTTTTTCAAAAAAATTTACGCACCAGGCTAATGCTAAAGAAAAGCTTGAATATCATTACTAAAGGCTTTGATTTTAATTTTAATTTTTTTCTTTATTTTTTTTGTCAAATATCATGTAGCGCGTTAAATCATCTTCGTTTTTTCCTTCTTTTAAGTTTAGCCTTATGAATTGTAACTTGTCACAACCGAAACATTTGCATTGTAATCGAATTTATCACTTGAATTTGAGTACAAGGATCTAAAAATTTAGAATGTTGCATGCAAACCCAAGCTAGCTAGAATCTCTTTGTAGGTTGCACATTACATGGCCTGGAACATTTCTAAAGAGATCGCAGAATTTTCAGTGCCAAAAAAATGATTGAGCCCAGATTTTAGAGCCCAAAAAAGGAGAGAGGAACACTTGCTTCACCTAAACCACTGCCCATATATATACATGTTCGAGTTTTAAGGCCTTTTCCCCCTCATGCCAAACCCCACCCAAAATAAAAAGAAGCCCTGAATGGACACAAAGAAAAAGGACGACAGTGGAAACTTCTGGTTGTGATTAGTAAGTTGTAGGAATTATAGTCATTTTTGACTTCACATAGAAGGTCTTCTCACCAGGCAGGCGTGCAGTTGGTTGCTTATAAGTTTGTAAGGAATGGAGTTTTCTTTTGTGTTTGTTTCCTCAATAGCTTGTTCATACTGTTTTCACATAAAAAGAAGTAGCATGCGTGACATAATGGCTTGGGGACCCAATTAATCATTTTCTCTCATGCAAGATAACATAATCTTTTCGTCAAAAGAACAGGAAGATCAAAGCATGTGTTTCTATAATATCCATAGGCTAAAAAGTCAAGGTTTATATAGTTCTGGTGTTAATAACTTAGTCCATATAGAACTCAAAATTAGGGTGATGCATTACCATCTCAATATCTTCATCTTAAAAAGTATAACATTTTGGATTAGTATAACAACTCTTGGGCACCATGCCCTTATATTTGCAAGGGAAAGTTGAAATCCATGAGTTAAGCTAAGGATTATCTCGATGGATGAGCTAGCTACCTTTAAGAAGAAAGAGCTACTAATACTATCATATCGTAAATAGGAAGAAAAAAAAACTTACATATACATTGGGTTGTTGTAACCTTTTCATTCACACAAATTACGTGATGGGTGTTGTTGACAGAAGAGCTACAATAAGTTATACTTTTAGTTTAAGATCTCAACATTACAAGATTTACTGGGTACCGTTTTATCGCAGAGTTGATTTAGTAAGGATAAATTCTTTTCTTTGTCCTTTAACTGTAACAAATTTGACCAGAGGGTACATGCTTACAAGAGAAGCCTTCTCCCCACCACATAATATAACTTTAACTAATCCAAAAACAAAAGTAATTAGTAAAGTAATGTAATTATCTAATCCCATAATTTGATAAAGAGGGAAACCTTCCACTGAAGTGGTCCATGAAATGGGGTACAAAATGTAAAAAAGACTTGAAAAGCTTTGCCTCTGCAATCATTTGAAAGTGGGGGATCCAACGTTCGAAAGTGGACCTAATTGGACTTTGCCTCCCTCTCGTTCATTTCAAAAAAACCTAACGTATACTTTCATTCATTTTGCCTTTATTCCATGAAGAATGTGACCCAGCCACCACCAGCTCAAAGAAATTCATTGAAAGCAGCATACTTTTACTTTTCCTGTTTGACACCAACCAACCACAGTCATCAGGACAAATGGGTCATTTAATCAAGATTCATCTTCAGTGTGAAGGAAACAAACATTGTGTTACTGATATTATTACTCAAATGAAAATTGATTAAATCTTACTAAATAAATATCAATTAAAAATATGACATGATTATATGCTGCATTATTATTTTAATTTGTCAGAGGAATCTAGTAAGATTAATTTCTCATCAACCACCATTTTCCTCACCAAACACTTTGGACATTGGTGAGAGAAAGTATGGCCATCTTTGGCAGGTCCTTTAGCTAAAACCTTTAGAACAATTATCGCGGATTAATTAGAGAACAAGGGACTCATTATATAAAATAAAATAACGTAACAAAGTATGTTGTGTTGTTAAATTGTTAATATATATCGTATTTTTAAGTAGAAATTGATTAATAATGATCTGATTTTAAAAAAAACAAGACATGCCTAAATCTCTCTAATAACATCTTATTGAGCTTACTTTATGTAATTGCCCTATTCTATTTTGCTTTCAGACCAACCAAAAAAAGTCATGAGAGTGGCGCTAAAATCGATAAGTCAACTAGATTAGGGCAAGATCAAGATTAATCAACCAACAAACCGAATGATCAAGATAATTGGCATCACTACACTAGATAGCGACCGTATCATGTCCAAAACAAAAGACGGCCATGTATTTGGCCAGCACCATGAACATGAAGCATATGGAGAGGCCTAGCCATGCCACATTACATTATTATAGTCCAAGGTCGACAAGGAACAATGCTTTCGTAAAAGCATATAGTCTTAAGTGCCCATCATTTTAGGCCGTTCAGTCCAAAGATCTAAGGGCCCAGCAGGAGACTACCCCATAGCCCCTCCTTTGGGTTCACCCCTGCTACGTGGAGGGACAAGATCCAAGTCAAACTCAATCAACTTTGACTTTGTTTTCCTCTTTTTTTCTCCAGGGGGGTTAGGCTAGGCTAAGCTAAGCTAAGCCCCCTCAATCCCATGAGACAACAACGTTTCAATTTCAGTGTCTTTTAATATTTCACTTCAACTGGCCTCTCTCACTTTCTCTTCCTCTCACATAGGAGAGAGAGAGCATTCAATGAGCTTTCTACTGAAGTTTGAATGCTCACTTGACAAGCACACACGAGAAGCTTGAGCTTCCACCTTCCATTAATTTCTTGCTCAGATCAGATCTTAAAGTTCACTACAAGCTGAGCTCAATTTTCATCAGCTCCAACTCAAAAACACCATTTTTGATCTCTTGGGCTGGTTCAGTTTTCAGAGTTCTCAAGACCCTTTAAAGGTAAGAGCCTCACAAACACACTGCAATCACTCAAATCATGATCAAATGTTTGTTTGCATTGTTTCACTTCTTCCATCAAACTCTGTTTTTGCAACATTTTAAGTTCTCTTACATACCAACTTGAGCTGATATGATTCTGTGTAAAATAATTTGTTTTATTTATTAATTAATTAATCTGCAGTTGTATTTGTTTAAGAGAATCAACACAGCAGAATAAAGAATAATAAGTAGCATTGGTTCTTGGAGGCCTCAAAATGCCACAAGAAAGCAACTCAAATAATTCAATCTTCAGCTCATCACCTTGCAAGAACATGAGAGGGCTCAAGGCTTTGGTCTCTAACAATGAAGCTCCATTTGCAAACGCTGAGGAGTTCATCAATGACTATGAGTTGGCTCAAAGAAAAGCTGAAGAAGCAGGTACAACTACTATGGGAAGTGTCTGCATTAGTTTTTTTTTAAAAAAAAATTTTCATGCTAACTCAATATATATATTATATAAAAACCAGTAGACTCTTCTTCCAAGATTTTAGTTCTGAATATTTATTTCCAGGAGATGGCATTTTCTGGTTTTAAATTTGCCTTAATTCTCTGACAAAACATTTTGTCTTTGAATAAAAAGAAAATTTGTCTTAATTCATACATGTTTTGGGGAAAGTGATTTGGAATCTTTGGATACTTTGGCTCATGGGGGCGAGCTTAGATAATAAAATAATGTTAGATGAAGATCCAACGGTGAATATGGTGTGAGCCCTGCATGTGATAACATAATACACATATTCATATAAAACAATAATTTACTTTTTAAATAAAAGATTTGTAGAACTCTTCGAACAAATATAAAGTATTTTCTAGATAATGATTTTAGTTGGGAAAAAAAAAAGAAAAAAAAAGAAAAGTTATGTAGCACGTCATAATGTTGCGCAGTATGCTAATGGGGTGTGGTAATCGATCAGTTATGATGATTTGGACCTACCAATAAAGGGTGGGTCCAAAATAACCCATCTAAAATCTAATATTTGTGTTTCTACACTACAATATTCATCATATTAATTCGCCGAAAGAAGGGTTTTGGATTAGATTAAGTTTTCATAATTACTCTTTGATCCTTGATTGTGACGGTTAAGGTGCCATCATCACTGTTTTTGGTAGTGTAATTAAGCACTGCAACCACTGGTGCACTGATAGCTACAGTGCCAACTTGTTTAAACTTTGGAGTTTGAATTTCAAGAAACGACTGAGATGACTCCTGATGAATTTATTTAAGTCCACCACTTGATATAGAGTTATAAACTTAGATGCAGTATTCTAAGCCAATCACACAAGGTCGTGAGTTTTATCTCTTTTATATGACAGTGCGTGATTGACTTGGAATGCCGTGACAATGACATCTCTTTGCATGAAAGTTAGTGATGAAATGCTCTAGCTAAAAATGGCAAGAAAAAAAAAGGGCATATTAGTTTTTGGAAAATGAGATTGCCATCCTCATATGAAGTTTAAATCCAAATTTCAATAAATAAAGTTTGGTTCTTCAATTTGGTGTGAGTGTGTATTGATAATGGTGATTGTGTTATTTAAGCTTCAAGGAGATACCAAGCAGCAGAATGGCTGAGGAAGATGGACTATGGGGCATCAGAAACACTGTCCAAAGAGCCTTCTGAAGAAGAGTTCCGCCTTGCACTCCGCAACGGTCTTATTCTCTGCAATGTCCTCAACAAAGTCAATCCTGGAGCTGTTCTCAAGGTTACAATATATTCATATTGTTAGAGTCTTTATCTTCTGTACATATGAATTCCCAGTTGTTTTTCCATATTTTTTATAATTTATTTATGGAAATTCCCAGTTGTTTTGATAACAAGGAATGTGCTACAAAATTTCTGGGTTTAAATCTAAATAGGTGGTGGAAAATCCCATTATTGCGGTTCAGTCGACAGAGGGGGCAGCACAGTCTGCAATTCAGTATTTTGAGAACATGAGGAATTTCCTGGAGGCCGTTAATGACATGAAGCTCTTGACATTTGAAGCTTCTGATCTGGAAAAGGTTTGAATTTATTTTTTTTGAAAATTTGAAAGAGGGTTGGATTATCTGTCAAAGTTTGCACACATTTGCAATAAAACATGCATGTCAGTTGTTGTTACTGCATTTGAATTCAGCATGAAAATAAACCTACTTTTATAAAAGATGCTTGTTAAGGTTTTTGTGTGGTTCCATCTGTCCTGCATTTGTAGTACCTTTTATATGTTTGCTGCTATTGTCCCTTTCTGGATTTTGAGAGATTTTGATTTGCAGGGAGGCTCATCGAGTAAAGTTGTAGACTGCATTCTATGTCTCAAAGGATATTATGAATGGAAGCAAGCAGGTGGAATTGGAGTTTGGAGGTATGGAGGGACTGTGAGGATCACATCCTTCCCAAAAGGGTCACTATCCTCCTTAGGTAGTGAAAGCGCTGACGAGTCCATAGATGAATCCGAGTCATCTCAGTTTGAGCAACTTATGGAATTTCTTCATCTTTCTAGTGAGGTCTCAACCGAAGAATCCAGAGCTGCCAACGCTCTGGCTTTCCTTTTCGATCGTTTTGGACTTGGACTTATACAAGCTTACCTTCGAGAGACTAATGGGATTGAAGAGTTGCCCTTTAATGCAATGGTAGGTAAGATTCTTACTTTTAGTATGATTCTGTGCTTATAAATGATAGAACACAGGAAAACTGTATAATTCTTTTATACTTGCTGAATGAAAGGTTCTATTGTCTTATGGATTCTGATTTAGTTTAGTGGCAAAAATGTATAGATAATAGATACTTTGCTCAGTAAGGTAGTCAAGGATTTCTCAGCACTGCTTGTTTCTCAAGGCACTCAGGTATGCAGAAAATATTCCCTCGCAGTGTTTCTTGTTGTTGTGTTGAAGTAAATCCATGGGATCAATTTTTTGGCTTAAGCAGGATCATCGTTACCGCCTGGAAATAATCTAAGATCTCTTTTTTACAACTTTCTGCAGCTTGGCCTTTTTCTAAAGAAACTACTGAGAGGAGATATTGGTGTTCTATCAAAATCTGAATTTGTAGAAGCTATTTCACAATATCTTGGCCAAAGAAGTGGTTTGGTGTCAAATGACCTATCCAAATTCTGTATTTGTGGTGGGAGAGGTGAGGCTGTTCAGCATAATACGAGTCACTCATCTGTTCATGAAGAACTAATTGACATTCAACAGAAACAGCTGGAGGTGAGTACACAGTGTTCCATTTCCTGCACATAGGTTTTCTTCCCCCTCTCTTTTTTGGCAGAATGCAAGAAAATAATTTCCTATTTTCATACCATGGATATCTTACTATCCTGTACTTTTTTTTGTCCGTTTTTTATATCTGTAGGAGCTAAAGTCATCTTTCCAAGAGACAAGATTTGAAGTCAAACAAGTTCATTCAAACTGGGAGGGGGAGCTTAGAAGGCTTGGTAATATTCTGAAGATTTTATCTGGCTTGAGCAGTACTTGGAAGGATTCTTACACTTTACTTTCTTTTCGGTCTCAGAGCATCATATTAAAGGCCTTGAAGTGGCATCCTCTTCCTACCAAAAAGTTATAGAAGAGAACCGAGCTCTCTACAATCAAGTCCAAGATCTCAAAGGTGGCCACCTTATCCCAAATGACTTGTCTAGTGTTCTAGGATATGGAGCTTACTTAAAGAATTTGCTTTCTTGCAGGATCAATTAGAGTATATTGCAGAGTCAGGCCCTTCTTACCATGGCAATCAAATAGCCAGTCCACTGTGGATTATATTGGAGAAAATGGAACTATTATGATTGTCAACCCCCTTAAACAGGGCAAAGATGCAAGAAGGGTATTTACATTTAACAAGGTGTTCAGAACAAATGTCACACAAGGTATCCTATTGTAACCCAGAGTAGGGCATTTCAATTGGAGTTTCTCATTTTTTTAAATTTGACATAGCTCAAATTCGAGTAATCGAAGTTCAAACATCTGTCTTAAAATGATTTTGAAACTTTGAGTAAATGTTATTTGAAATAAATGAAGATATGCTACTACACTACTACTATTGTCTTGGAAAGACACAAATATGTAGTTTGTAAGATCAGCCATGAATGAGAATATAACATTCTTTTTATAGTTTGTATGTCTGAATGTTGCTTGCCTAAGAAACTATTCATGATATCTCTTCGATGTTCTGTGCAGAGCATATATATGCTGACACTCAGCCACTGGTCAGGTCTGTTTTAGACGGTTATAATGCATGCATATTCGCATACGGGCAGACTGGTTCGGGGAAAACATACACAATGGTAATGCCAGCCTATTTGAGTTGTGAAAATAGATGAGAGCGTTCTTTCTTGCACAAAATCTAAATTAAATGTTTCCCTTATACAGAGTGGCCCTGATTTGACAACTGAAGAGTCATGGGGTGTGAACTATAGAGCCCTGCGGGACTTATTTCAAATTTCGAAGGCCAGGGTTGACATAGTAAGATATGAAGTTGCAGTACAGATGATAGAAATATACAACGAACAAGTGAGAGACCTTTTAGTCAGTGATGGCTCTAACAGAAGATATCCTTACTATTCCTATATTGTTTCTCCAATTTGAGTCTGAACTCAGGTGTTACAAATCCTTAAGCTATATACTGTTCTGCTACTTTGTTTCCTTAACTACTTGTACGTTAGATATAAGAAACAAGTCTCAATTGAACGGCCTAAATGTACCTGATGCAAGTTTGGTTCCAGTGACCTGTACTCAAGATGTTCTTGAGTTGATGAAAATCGGGCAAAAGAATCGCGCTGTTGGTGCCACAGCTCTAAATGAGAGGAGCAGCCGGTCTCATAGGTAGAAATTTTTTTTATAAATCTTTTCTTGAGGTTTAAGCTTCATTTTTCTGAAAGGGGGGTGTAAGTGGCATTTTTCTGTTATAAATTCATTCTAATTAGTGAATATTTTTTGATTGGCTATATCATCTTCTGCAGTGTTTTAACAGTTCATATATATGGAAAGGAGTTGGCTACAGGATCTATTCTTAGGGGCTGCCTCCATCTTGTGGATTTGGCTGGGAGTGAGAGGGTTGATAAGTCTGAGGCCGTTGGTGAGAGACTAAAAGAAGCCCAGCATATAAATAGATCACTTTCTGCACTTGGAGATGTCATCTCTGCTCTTGCACAAAAGAGCACACATGTTCCCTACAGAAATAGCAAACTTACTCAAGTCTTGCAAGATTCTTTAGGTAAAGTTAAACATATTCTTAATATTTCTAAGTTTATGTATATAATATATTTATTGGATATAAGTTTTGTGTATGCGTAGGTGGAGCTGCCAAAACAATGATGTTTGTACATATAAATCCTGAACTCAATGCTCTTGGGGAGACAATCAGTACACTCAAGTTTGCTGAGAGGGTTGCGTCCATAGAACTTGGGGCAGCTAGATCGAATAAAGAAACGGGTGAAATCCGGGAACTTAAAGAAGAGGTTTATCTCTCTTTTCTGCTGTTCTACCTTAAAGTTTCAACTACAATTTATTATAGTGCTTAAAACCAAATTTGCATCTGTGTAGATATCAAATCTTAAACTGGCATTGGAGAGAAAAGAAGCTGAGTTAGAGCAAGTCAAAGGAGGTTCACGAAACACCATTGACTCCCAAAAGCCAAGAGCCGTTTCACCTTTTCGTCTTCCAAGAAATGGTATTAACAACATTTCAAGGCCCGAAACCTGTCAACGACCCTTGGACGATACTAAGATTTCTGAGGTAATTCTTAAAACAATATCTTTTCACTCTAATCTGTATTTGATGGCATATTAAAGTATAAAATCCTTAGTTCATATAAAAGCTAATTGATTGAGAAAAAGGAGAAATGCACGTGTGCTATCATGAAAATGAAATTTAGTTGAAACTTGAAACTATATTTTTCTTGAGAAGTAATGGTACCATTAGACTTGGGAGGTTAGCTAATGCAAACAGATGTAAATGTAACATGTCAATAGGAAGATAGCAGATGATAAAAATTCATCTCTTTTATGCCCAAATTTGGTAGGCAAGAAGTTGTTCTTCGGGCAAGCAGAGGAGGTCGAGGTTTCCCTCAGCATTCGCTGAGAAAGATATTACACTGAAGATGCCGTTACTAGGTGAAGAAAGATTGGTGATCTCTGGAAAGCCCAGATCACCATCCCCTCCAGTTAGGAGATCAATATCTACTGATAGAGGGGCCTTCATTAAAAGCAGAGTCAAGGCTGAGACAACAGAAAACCAACCAATTGCGAAACTACCATTTCCAGCTAGAGTACCTGTCAATAAATCACTTGCGACTATGCCAGTGATCCCATCAACTGACAACAACTTGAGGTTTTCACAAGAACCACCAAATCATGGGGATATATCTGATGCATTAAACAGCTTCCAGAAGGCCAACTTCAAGAAAGTTTGTCCAGAACAAGAAGATGAGCAGTTTAAGCAAGCTCTTAATGTAAGACAAGGCGGTATTAGAAAAATCAAGAACGAGAGCAAGGCTAAGGCCAAGCAGAACCGAATACCAGCTAGAATTCAAAAGTCTGATGCAGTGACAACAATGTTTTCTGACTTGGATGCTGGTGAAAAGGTGGAAGAAGCTCGAAAGAGTGACTTCTCTGAGCCGGAAAATGAGCATATCCCCATTGGTTCACCCATGTATAATTCTTTGATGGAGAAAAAGCTTCGTCACAACTTGCCAAGGAACTACATAAACCTGGAACCACGGTACGATTATCAACTTTCCCCTTGAGTGTCCAAGTATTGGATACTTTGATCACACACTTTTTTAAACCATTGTTTTAAGTGTGAAAGGAATGGCCTTTCTTTTCATATTTTTTTCGTTTAATGCTCGTTCCTTTTACATGCAGAGGCATAGTGCAAGCAGCAGAACCCTTATTGGCTGGGAAAACTGAAAACAAGCTTCCAAATGGTGGAACACGGTATCAAAAAGAAGGCAGTAACATGTCCATGCCTGAATTCAGAAGAAGCCGGTCTACACCTCGTGGGAAATTTTTATTACTACCTTGAGCAGTTTCAATGTATCTTTTGTATAGTTGCTATTTATGTTGGAGTTCCAGTTTGCATACAATTGTATCTGGACTCAGAGGATTTTACTGGAGGTGATATCCGTAAACCTATTCTATTCTCTTATACCAGACAATGAGCTCTGTAATTCGATTTTAAATTAATTACCTATGTATTTTTGGGATCACTCTTTTTGTAAATCAAAAACACAAAGTTATATATAGCGCTCGAGTTTTTCCTTATATTGGAAGCTAATTTTAGCTATTACAAATATCATATCTCTTATGCATTGCATGTATAACATTGCATATCTACATGTATAAGATTGTATAAAAGAGGAAAAAGAAAATTTGGGTACCTTTGTGATGTTGGATTTAAAATGATGATGGAGAATTAGTGTTTTCTTTTGTGTACATGTCAGAAAAAGCCCTGAGGTGAACCTTTTTAAGTAGACCATTTCTCTTTCTTTGGATGAATGTTCTTTTGGTACAAACTGTGGATGAATATGAATATGTTGCTTACGGATAATAGCTGCTAAAATTAGCAAAGAAGAAGAAGAAGGCGATTCTTCTAGTGCCAATAATATAGCCATGCAACCAGCCTGGAAGTTAAGATCAGACACTATATATAGCAAAATAGAATAGAAAGAATGACATTCTGTTAATCCAGACACCTCATTGACAGCTTCAGCAATGACGTTCTTCCTCAAAGCAACTATTAAGATCAGCTCTCGCAAAAGCTCCACACTGTAGTTTAGTAATGTCTCCAGAATTTGAAATCTTAGCTTCGTATTACATATTTTGTTCGTTCCATCGAATTTTGGATCCAAGATAGCATGTAAGTCTTTTTGTTGATCTCATGCCTGCAGCCTAATATCCCCAAGAGATTATGGTGCATGCTCACGTGATTTGGATAAGGTAGATAATGAGGCCTCTCTTTTCACCGTGACAAATGTCTTATCAACTTGTTGAAGCCGCACCCTTTTCAATCCCAAAATCACCATCTGCCGAGAAAGTGTGCCAGGAACAGGAAACAGATAAAGCAACTCCACAAAGCGCCATCACCTATGTCTATCAAGTCAAACTAGCAGAATTGTACTGCAATGTCACAGCAACATGGTGCAAAAACCACACCAGCCATTCCCTCTGCATCACAATGGAAAAGCCATGTCAAAATAATCAGTGTTGCACTTGCAAGATTGACTTAAACTCTTGTCAATTTTGGGGAAAGAAAGGTCTCAAATCCTTCGAGGTAGATGGAAGACGAGTAGATGTGTACTGGGATTTTCGACAGGCAAAATTCTCCAGCACCCCGGAGCCATGCTCAGATTATTATGTCGCGCTGGTGTCCAAACAAGAGGTGGTCTTACTGCTAGGGGATTTAATGGAAGATGCTTATAAGAGGACCAGATCAAGAGCATCATCAGAAGAGGCTAAGTTGATGTACAAGAAGGAAAATGTGAGTGGGAAAAGATTGTTCTGCACCAAAGCCATGTTGGAGGAAGGGAAAAAAGAACATGACATTGTCATTGAGACATCATTATCCGGGCCTGATGAGCCTGAAATATGGATTAGCATAGACGGGACGGTGGCCATTCGGATTATGAATTTGCATTGGAGGTTTAGAGGGAATGAAACCGTGATGCTGAATGATGTCCCAGTTGAAATTTTCTGGGATGTGCATGATTGGTTGTTTAGTAGCTTGGGCACAAGCCATGGCTTTTTTATCTTCAAGCCATCCAGACTAGATGGAGACTACAGCAGTGGCAGCCCCAGCCCATATAACTCACCAAAAGGGAGCTCATCATCAACCACAGGGTTTTGCCATTTTCTTTATGCTTGGAAAACTGAGTGAGACTTGTTGAGTAGGTTAATGTTAATTCATCTTTCCAATTCATTGTTCATGGCTCCATGGCACTTCTTTTCTTTATATGTTTTGTTACTTTTGTAATTTTGCAAGCTGAATCCGGAATGCAAATTAACCACAAAAAAAAAGAAAAAAAAAAGGGGGTCCATTGCTTCAGTTGGTAGAAAAAATGCCTTTTTTAATATGATGAAATTAAGAAAATCGATATTCAATTTTTGATGAAACAGGGGGGAAAAAACCCCAAAACTCATCGATATTCAATTTTGATTTGCTATTACATTGCATTATGCGCTTGTTATATACAGGTGTGTATTTGCTAATTATGTATAATATCTAATTTCTCATGAACTACACAAAATTGGTATGTCTGTCGTTACCGTCAGATTCCTAAGATTTCCATTCAAGATGCCATAAAAAAAATTACAAATTCAATGCGTAACTTACTTTTAAGGGCCTCTTGATCATTTCACGTCATATTTTTTATATATATAAAAAGTGGCCCTTATATGTCATTTTGGAAAGCCATGTGCTCAACATTTGACTCAATTTTGATTCTGGGATCATGTGTCCCTACTCTCGGGTGTTGGGTCCCATGTCTGGGTTCCGATTCTCTAGTTTGGAGAGAAAAAGGAACTTTTTTTTTTATTTGGGTCAAACGATGGAAGAAATTTATTAAAGCCGAATTGTAATGTTTACATCAGCAGCAAGAGCGTCAAACAACCACTCAGGCCAAAGTTGATCCCATATAAACTTCCCACCCACACGACATACTTGCACTGCTACCAGATGAGCAGCTGCATTGCACCTACGATTCACAAAAGCAAAGGATACCTGACACTCAGATTTAAAGAAAAAGGAACTTGAGTTGGGCCTAAACTAGTCACTTAGAGGGGTGTATCCAATTGACTTTTTTTAAGTGAGTGACTTTCATAGAGATGACAAATTCTTAAATACTTTAATAGAGTTGATAAAAGTCACTAGTAAATTGGCATGACTTTTGCTCTTAATAATTAGCCTTAAAAGTATGGAAAAGTCATTCATTTAATAAGCTTTTTAATAGTCATTAACTTTTTGAATACCACTAAACTTTTAAATACTTTTTAAAAGTCATAACTGAATACCACCAAACTTTTAAATACTTTTTAAAAGTCACAATTGAATACCACTAGACTTTTAAATACTCTTTAAAAGTTTAAATTGAATACCTCCAAACTTTTAAACTCTATAAAAGTCATTAAAAGTTTGAATTGGATACACCCCTCTTAGATTACGTTTGGACAGAAGTCGATCTTGGAATGAATCATTTAGGCTTGAGAGGTTTAATGAGAATTGAGACCACAAAGCAAGCCCATCCAGTTGTTGCACCCGTTTCATCTACACTGTAAATCGTGCACCAATGAAATCTAAAACCCTGTGCCAACCAAATTGGGATAAGTATACTGTAAGTAAATTGCTGAGTTAATTAGGCATGAGACTAAAATCATATATGAACATACACGCTGAAAAGTCCCTGAAAAGGTGTCGTTAGCAGAACGGACCGCATATTCTAGATCGAAGACCAGGCCCAAGGAGGAGCTCTCATCTGTATATTGTGAAGCGGCATAGGAGTTCCAATCGGCTAAAAATAAAGACGAGGTTTTTTTTTCTACGAGTCCTCATTGCTCTACGGTGTGGGAGAAAATAAATGCGGCACCGATCCACCACTTTGTGTAATTAGATTTAGATGCAACATATGTGGGGGATGCGTATTAACCAAACACAAGTTCGTATGTGTACTGCCCAACACGAGTTCGGATGCACACAGTCCAACGCAAGTTCGGATGCACATAAACTTAATGTGACTTTGCCAACCGTTCATTCAATTGCGCATATTTCCATGATCACATAAATTTCGGAACAAGACAAACATGGATCCTAACCATTCACCACACCAGCATAGACAAAAGAGGTTTGCGCCAGAGAGAAATCAGATCATCAATGACGAGATAGACAAACTTCTTGAAGTTGGGTTCAGCCGTGACATGTGGTACCTGACGTGGATTTCTAATGTGTTGGTTGTGACTGAGAAGCATGGAAAATGGCGAGTTTACGTCATCAACTACACCAACTTAAACAAGGCCTGCCCAAAATACTGTTCCTCGCTAACCAAAATCGATCATATGGTGGATGTCACAACCGGTTATGAACTTTTGATCTTTCTTGATGTTTATTCTAGGTATAACAAAATTCCAATGGCAATTGAGGATCAATGATAAAACTACTTTCATTACCCAACACGTCTTGTATTGTTACACGGTGATATTGTTTGATTTGAAGAATGCGGGTTCAACATATCGGCGATTGGTGAATCGCGTACTAGATAAACGGGTTTAGACTGATTAGTATATTGTGGGAACCTAATTAAATCAAACCCTAGGTCAAATAATTCCTACCATTTGGGGATTATTTGACCAAATTGGGAATTGATCAACCTAATTAGGAGTTACTCAATTTAATTAGGAATTATCCAATTAAATTGAACGTTACCTAATTAGGTTGAGATTTGATTTGGTTAATTACCACTATCCCCAATTAAATGAGGAGTTACCTAATTGAATCGGGATTTGATTTGATGCCTACCACAATTAGGGATTTGATTTACCCTAATAAATCAAATCCCTAATTAATCAAATCAATCCCAAAAAGGGGAGGAATAATTCTCTTCCATCTACGGAATTATTCCTCTGAAACCCTAGCCTCCGAGGCCACTATAAAAGCATGGCCACACACAAGGGTTGAGGTACGTCAGAATTACTACTAAAATCTCTACAGAAAATTCCTCTCAAACCCTAGCCACCTCTTTTCTCTCTCTCTTTTACATAAGGCTCCGGCCACCCAATTTATATTATAAACACATCCCGTACCCTATTTTAGCTATCGTTTCTCTACGGATCGATTGAACTGACTTAGGCATCGGAGGGCCTTTGGCCAACACCCCCCGGGTGTGGTCCTCTTATTTGTTCTATTTTGCAGGGAGAAAGAGGCGGCGAAGAAGAAAGGGGAATCTTCTGAACCGAATATTCTCGTGGGGAAATTTGCTCCCACAAATTGGTGCTTTCATTGAGAGCACGAGATATACTCAAAGCGTGCTCCAAACCTATTTTTTCAATCCACCGAAGCCTTCCAAACAACCATGGTTGGAAGCAAACGCCTTAGGGGCAAAACCACCTCGACGGCGCACTCCGGAACTGCCGAAGCCTCGCTGCCACCACGTGGTACAGCTGCTGCCAGCATTTTGCAGCAACCTCCCATCGCTGCCAGCACGTTCTAGCAGCTTCCCAGCGAGATCCAGAAACATCCCCTGGCTGCCAGTGCGTTCCAGCAGCTCCCCGGCCAGTTTCAGCAGCCTCCCATGACTGCCAGCGTATTCCAGCAGCTTCCCAGCGAGTTCCAGCAGCCTCCCATGGCTGCCAGGGCGTTCCAACAGCTTCCCGGAGATTTCCAGCAGCCTCCCATGGCTGCCAGCGCGTTCCAGCAGCTTCCCGGAGGGTTCCAGCAGCCCCTCGTGGCTGCCCATGCTGTCCAACCACCTCCGGCAGCTATGCAACCTCCCCAAACAACTACTACAGCAACCGAAACGCAGCAGCAGCTGTGCCATATGGCTGCTGAAATTGCAGCGCAGCCACGCAGCCCCGTGGCCTCCTTCGTCGTGCAACTGCAAGGCCTAGGTGCCGGTGCTGCAACCCATGACAGTGCTGCCATTCGTGACCACCTCAATGCCATCTCGGACCATTCCCTAGTCTTGGAGCAAATCCATTCACTCGCTCCTTTGCAACCACACTTGACGTATGCACTCGTGTACACATCTAATGGAACTCTAGCCCATCTGTCATTGGGCCCGATCCACACCTCTATTCCCGACACGCGCAGTCAAGTGAGCCTTAACGCACGAGTAGATCAACTTACACAAAGGGTTGACGACCAAAACAGTTTAATTGGCCAACTCCTCAGGCAGATCAACTTCGGTCAAAGCCTTGGAGCCCATGACAATGAGAGAAGGATCCGCCAGCATACTGGCGAGCATTTTGAGGGATCCTAGACTAGTCAGTCAGAGACAAACTGGCAGGGGAGAGAACGAGATCGAGCTGGCGAGACGCAGACATCTACAAGCCGTACTCTGAGCCGATCGACGACATTCAAGACTAGGCACACAGGGGGCACGAGTCCTTGAACGATTGCGTGACGAACGCAACGACCAAAGTTCACTAATCCGCTCGAGAACCAACTTGCGACAACAACTCGTGGAGGAATCTTCGCAAGCTCAATCCACCAATCTGCCTCACGGGCAGGGCAACCGAGGAGGTCAACTTCTTCAAGTCGACGAGGAAGTCAACCATCCCCGCTTGAATCACGAGGGTCGCCAACGTGATCGGCAAGCCATGTGCGCGGAGGATGTCGAGAAGCTCGTAAACGACCGACTTCGTAACTTAAAGATTGGTGGAAATTTCAAAGATGCTCTACGTAGGGAGGTGGACCAAGCAAACTCTACGCCTTTCATTGCCGAGATCGAGCAGATTGCTCCCCCAAAAAAGATTCTCAATGCCTTCATTCACGCATTTCAAAGGGGATTCCGATCCCGATAGCCATCTAAAGCACTTCAAAAGTATCATGATCTTCTACAAGGCTAACGATGAGCTGATGTGCAAGGTGTTTGCAATGACTTTGCTAGGAGCAGCCCAAGACTGGTTCCACACCCTGCCATCTGGGTCGATCAGCAGCTTCAAGGAGCTAGCTTACGTCTTCATCAAAGAATACACTTCTTCCCGGATGATCAAGAAGAATCCTGACCACCTGTTCAACCTACAAAAGAAGTACGAAGAATCCTTTCGAGATTACATCAAGAGGTTCAAAGCAGAAAGGGCGAACATCATTGGATGTGACGACCGAATCGCGTCATTGGCCTTCAAGAGGGGCTTGCCAATTGAGTGTGAGCTGTATCGCGAGCTGACCATCTCTCCCTGCCAAACACTAGTAGAAGTCTTCGCGACAGCAGAGTGCTATGCGCTTTGGGACGATGACCGGATCGCCGCAAAGAAAGCTGCCAAGCAAGCCGATCAACCGATTGAGGCGGCAAGCCAAAGAAACGACATGATAAAAGACAAGGATGGGGGCAAGCGCGAATTACAGCCTCAGGAAGGTGCTCCAACAACTGAGACCTACACCAAGTTTACTATTCCGATACAGCAGATCCTAGCCCAAGTAAAGAACATGCCTTGGTTGAAGAAACCATCGCCTTTGAAGGGAAACTCAGCCAAGAAGGATACCAGTAGATACTGCGAATTCCATGAAGGGCACGGTCATTACACAAATGACTGCTTCGCCTGGAAAAAACACCTCGAAGAACTGGTCGGAGATGGCTATTGCACGGAATTCATTGCAAGGGGGTTATCCAGCAAATCAAAGATCGTGACGCGGCTGCCAGCGAACCTCCACGAAAAAAGTCATACGGATCAGCACGATCGTAGCCGACTTTAAGAGCCCGAGCTGACCACCGAGGAGCAGAAGAGAAAGACCATGTAAGCGACAAGCGAAGGTCTCCCAAGCTGTCACTTGCTACCCAGTCATGGAAGACGATCCCGACATCACCTTTTAAGGGAAGGAAGTTCCAAGACAACGGAATGCCCATCACCTCCGAATGTGCTATCCACGAAGCTCCTCGCCTATTAGCTCGCTCCAAGCAGGTGGCCAGGCCTCCCTCACCTCCATTGAAGACAAGTTACTTTTGATGTTACCTCTGCAACTCATCTCTTTTGTTCAATAAAGCAATGTAGTCACGTAGACATCAATACATTTCTTTCCAATGGAGTGTTCACAAATGCAATCGACAAGTCTCCGGACGTAGGCCAAACGGGCCCCTCTCATCGACACATCTCTGGACGTAGGCCAAACGCGCCCCTCTCATCGACACGTCTCAGGACGTAGGCCAAACGGGCCGCTCTCATCGACACGTCTCTGGACGTAGGCCAAACGGGCCGCACTCATCAACACGTCTCCGTGACCGAGGCTCAACGGGCCGTCTCGAACGTCTCGGGGCCAAAAATGGACCCGCACTCGACACGTCTCCGGACGTAGGCCAAATGGACCACACTCATCGACACGTCTCCGGACGTAGGCCAAACAGGCCACTCTCATCGACACGTCTCCGGACGTAGGCTAAACGGGCCACACACATCGACACGTCTCTGGACGTAGGCCAAACAGGCCACTCTCATCGACACGCCTCAGGACAGGCCAAATGGGCCACACACATCGACACGTCTTCGGACGTAGGCCAAATGGGTCACTCTCATCTCATCGACATGTCTCCGGACGTAGGCCAAATGGGCCACACACATCGACGTCTCCGGACATAAGCTAAATATGATGTCCAAAGCGGAAAACATCTTATGGGATGCGTGGAACCGCGTCTCTAGAGCAGGCAAGCGGGTCACACTTTCGAAAAAAAACACATCCTGCGGGCGTCGTCTCACGGGTCACACACCCTGCGTCTGCGGGCCGTAGGCTAAGAAAAATCAGGCATATGTCCCGCAGTCGGACATAGGCTAAACATGATGTGACACGAGAAAAAACATCTTATGGGATATCGAGAACACGTCTCTAGGCGGAGTCCCTCAAGAGGGACCCCGGTGCTCGCCAACTTCCTAAGGGAAATCATTCTATGGGATGTGCAGAACACACCCGGAGTCTCTCAAGGGGGACCCTGGTGCTCGCCAACTTCCTAAGGAAAATCATCCTATGGGATGTGCAGAACACACCCAGAGTCTCTCAAGGGGGACCCTGGTGCTCGCCAACTTCCTAAGGGGAATCATCCTACGGGATATGCAGTACATGCCCGAAGTCCTTCATGGGGGACCCTGGTACTCACAAATCCCCTAGTACTCACAAATCTCTAAAGGAGGACGTGCAATCAAAACATAGGCTGGTTACTCAAGCAGTTCACAAGTCAAATATGCAAATTGAAGTTGGAAAATGTAACTGAAATTTCCATAACAAACAGACCAACCGGCCAAGTTCAACAAAAACAAGATGGTCAAATAAAGACCAGTTATTCTAAACAAAAAGCAAACTACAAAAGCTGAAAAGAAACAAAAAAAAGTCTTTGTCTACTTGGAGACGCCAGCAGAAGACCTTTAAGCTGCAGCCTCTTCGGCATCCACCTGACTAGCTACGCCTTCAGCAACTCCATCTGCCTGAATCATGACATCTGCCATCATCTCGTCTACTGCGTCCACCTCTGCTTCATCCTCTCCGGTTACCTGCTCTTCAATTCCCCCTTCCATAGGGGGTGAGTCGGGACAGAGCATCTCGATGTCTACATCGTCAATCGCATACAAGGAATCGCAAACTCTTTCCAACTTGGGAGTTCATAAAATTGGCAAGTCAAACACCTCCTCTACACGGGAGCCCAAGTCCACGAAGAAAGCCCAGTTACAGCTGGACAGCCCAACGGATAATCTACATCTCCTACATGCCACCACGCGCCATGCAGAAGCTGGGGGGCATTTGTGGGAACCTAATTAAATCAAAACCTAGGTCAAATAATTCCTACCATTTGGGGATTATTTGACCAAATTGGGAATCAATCAACCTAATTAGGAGTTACTCAATTTAATTGGAAATTTTCCAATTAAATTGAACGTTACCTAATTAGGTTGAGATTTGATTTGGTTAATTACCACGATCCCCAATTAAATGAGGAGTTACCTAATTGAATAGGGATTTGATTTGATGCCTACCACAATTAGGGATTTGATTTACCCTAATAAATCAAATCCCTAATTAATCAAATCAATCCCAAAAAGGGGAGGAATAATTCCCTTCCATCTACGGAATTATTCCTCTGAACCCCTAGCCTCCGAGACCACTATAAAAGCATGGCCACACACAAGGGTGGAGGTACGTCAGAATTACTACTAAAATCTCTACAGAAAATTCCTCTCAAACCCTAGCCACCTCTTTTCTCTCTCTCTTTTACATAAGGCTCCGGCCACCCAATTTATATTATAAACACATCCCGTATCCTATTTTAGCTATCGTTTCTCTACGGATCGATTGAACTGACTTAGGCATCGGAGGGCCTTTGGCCAACACCCTCCGGGTGTGGTCCTCTTATTTGTTCTATTTTGCAGGGAGAAAGAGGCGGTGAAGAAGAAAGGGGAATCTTCTGAACCGAATATTCTCGTGGGGAAATTTGCTCCCACATATATGACATGCCTTTAGAATGCAATTCATTAGAAGAAATATTATGTTTAAAGTCATCTACTTATCCATCATTCCACATTTATATCTATTAAATAAAATTCACACTTTCCATTTAAATGTTAATTCACGCAATTTGCTTAAATTTGTCGTGAACCTAGCTATGGTTGACCCTACACTTAACCAAATCTAATCAATTGGATTCATGCTCATCCTAACACTACTCTGAGGTTACCAATCCTCTAGGAGAAATCAGTCGGATCCATGCCGATCCCAACACTACCTTGAGGTTACCAATCTTCTAGGGACAACCAGCCGGATCCATATAGATCCCAACATCAACCAAATGTTACTAATCCTCTAAAACAATCAATCGGATCCATGTAGATCCCAACACTACCCTTAGGTTACCAATCCTATGGGGCAGTTAGTTGGATCCATGTCAATCCCAATATCAACCTGTGGTTACCAATCTCCTCGGGCAATCAATTAGATCCGAACCGATCTCAACATCATCTTAGGGTTACCAATCTTCTAGGAGCAATCAAGAGAGTCTAAGTACGCTTAAACTTGCACACATTGTGAGAAATCAAACGGGAAGCAAACTCCTTCCAACTTTATTCAAAATTTCAAAAGTACAAGAAATAAAATAAAAAAGATCATACGTTGAGGCTCTAGATCCATGTGCGGCTTGTCACATCCCGGGATCGACTCTGCGGTAGCACGATATTGTCTGCTTTGGGCCCCCCTCTCTGCCCTCACGGTTTTATTTCTGAGAACTCACAAGCAACTATCCAGTGGGTCACCTATCCTGGGATTGCTCTAGCCCAAACTCGCTTAACTTCAAAATTCCTATGACTCCGAAGCCTATGAGCTCCCAAAAGGCCTCGTACTAGATAGATGTGGGCATGTACATATAAGGCACATCACCCCCTCTCCGTTGGTCGATATGAGATGTTACAATCCACCTTCTTAGGGGCTCGATGTCCTTGTCGGCACACTTGCACCACATGATAGAGTGGCTCTGATACCAAATTGTCACATCCCAGGATCGGCTCCGTCGTAGCATGATATTGTCCGCTTTGGCCCCCTATTTGCCTTCACGGTTTTATTTCTGGGAACTCACGAGCAATTTCCCAATGGATTACCCATCTTGGGATTGTTCTAGCCCAAACTCGCTTAACTTTGGAGTTTCTATGACTCCGAAGTCAGTGAGCTCCCAAAAGGCCTTGTACTAAATGGAGGTAGGCATGTACATATAAGGTACATCACCCCCTCTCCTTTGGTCAATGTAGGATGTTACACGGCTCCTTTGTGGAAGACTCAATGACTGAATTTGACAATTTGATGTCCAACTTTGAATGAGTGTCCGAGTAAAGTCTAACAAAATAACTGAGAGAAGTGATAAGACTTCCATTTTATATATGAAGGTTTAGAGGTTTTTAGGAGTTTAGGATTTAGGGACGAAATTGGGAGCTTTTTTTAGACGAAAATGGAGTTTATGAAATTAGTTGTGCTTGGCTGTTGGCCTCAAAATTTTGGATTCTAGTTTTTCTCTGAAAAATGTTGTCATTAGTTAGTTAGTTTGTTTCTGCTAAGAATTCCTTTTTCTCCAAATTGTTTCATTGATGCTCATGCTTCTTCATTTTTCCTGTTTCATTTTATTTTTATTTTTAGGAGGGTTATATATTTAATCCTTTTTTCAATATTTATATAAACTTTTGTTTTGATCAGAGGGGAAGGCACGTGCTGATGTGTAGAGGAGATATATTTTTGCATTCATTCAAGATACAGATCGACAAGATCACTACACTAATTGTAAGAATCTATTTGGTTAGAGTATACAACTAACTATTTTTCGCCAATCTGCTAATTAATTGGGGTGTTAATCTCTCTCTCTCTCTTTCTCTCTTTCTCTCCCTCCCTCCCAATGAATAAGCTGCTTTTGCTTTGTTACAAATGTAGTTTATGCCTTTTTGGAAGCCGTCACGGATCTCCTGAAAGTGCGCAAGAGCCACAACATGGTCGCATCAACCAAATGCCTTTCGAGGCGATTCAGAGTTTCCCTAAGGGAGTCACACTCCCTCTCCATAAGGTAATAACTTGTTCAGAGATCATCCCTGATCGAGTATGAAGGGCCAAAAACGAAATAAGCCACCAACCATAGTAGTTTGGGATCATTTGTTAATGAGGTACATAGTAACGTGGGGATTCAACTCTTTGTTAAACCGCATCAATTACATACTCTTGTTTTGCGGATTTACGAATAAGTCAGCTTATTGGTTTAGTCAAACTTAACAGAGGGGCAGGAAATTCGAAGGAATGTAGTAATTTATTTTCCCCTCTACTAGTGAAGTGGCGAGGGGAAAAACTGGGGAAATGTGTGAGCAAATAAATTTGGTACTGATCTGCCACGTCATGGTATTGGATTCAGGCGCAATTGATGTGGGGGATGCGTATTAACCAAACACGAATTCGGATGTGCACCGCCTAACGTGAGTTCAAATACGCATTAACTCAATACAAGTTTGGATGTGCACCACCAAACAACATGGGTTTGGATGCGCACAACCCAACGATATAGGTTCAGATGCACACAACCCCACAACATGGGTTTCGATATGCAAAGCCCAACAACTTGGATTCCGATGTGCACAACCCAAAAACACAGGTTAGATTGCGTCACGGCCCACTAAATTAGATGAACATCATCATACATATGATCTACCTAATGCGACTTAGCTGACAGTTCATTCTATTGCCAATATTTTCACGACCGCATGAATTGCGGAACAAGACAAATATAGAGGGTTGATCTGGCATAACTCTCACTGACGTGAAAATGGTGAACATGGGCATATGATATGCAAAGTAGAGCTTGCATCCTAAGGCTTTTGCCAGTTATAAAAGGGAGGCTTTACATCTAGATCGAGAGATGCGATTTCGAATTAACTCGTACACTTAAATACATACAAAAACTAACTTAAGTGTCAGACTAACTCTTGCAAGTACCCCACCCTCTCTCATTCGATTTTGGAGGAGTGTTGTTTGGAGATTTCATTCACTTATCGTGTGTGCGAAGTAAAGGCGAGAACCTATGGAAGATATTCTTACTGTAAGAATTTCTGCTCCAACATACCGCTTTGCGAAAACCAAGGTATAAAATATCGATGTTATCGGAAATATCGGTAGTCCAAAAATATGGAAATTTCGATGGAAATATCGGGATATTATCGATATCGATAAAAATGGAATAAAAACCACGGAAATTGTAAGAAAAACTTGGAAATTTTTATTGAAACTTTGGAGAATGTTTATTTAGTCAATTATCTATGAGTTTATCACAAAAAAATTAGAAGGAAATGCATTGCATGATGGATTTAACTAATTTAAGTTGATTATACAGTAAGCGGGCAAACACTATGAATGTAAAAAATATATAATAATTAATGAAAAAAATTAAATACACCGTAATTATTTATATATAATAATTTACTATAATATTTTACACTTTATACATTGCATGGTAAGATACATGAGTGACTTAGTACCACATAGAGTTCCTACGAGGTTCAAATTTTTCACTATCTTAATCATCTCTATGTGTAGAATAAGTGTATTGTGAAGAGTAGTCATCAAATGATAAATCCCCAAAATAGTTTTGCATGTAATTGTTAACATACCACCCATATAAATATAAATATTTAGCATATTATCACAAAAACATAAGTGATATGGTGTTTAAGGTGTTGGAGGAGTAAAATGGGAGGGGTTCATATCCCCTTTGTGCTTTTTTCTCCCCTTTTTCCCTTTTTTTTTTAAAAAACTTTTTTTTTTCCTTCACATCGATATTTTCGATATTTTCGATATTTTAGCGATATTACACCGATATTTTGACAAAATATTGCTGAAATGTGAGCTAAATTATCGACATCGATATTTTCCGATATTATCGTCGATATTGTCGATATTTATACGATATGTACATGGATATGTTCCGAAATATCCGTGATTCAAAAAAACCGAAATATCCTCGATATTTCCTCGATATTATCGATATTTCAGACTATGGCGAAAACCATTCATGCGTATTCTGCATTGTTTCCTTGCTTCATAAAACAGTCGCTGACTTTAAGCTTTCCGAGAATTTAAAATTGTGAAAATAAAAGGAAAAAACACTTCTTCTTTTTCTTTTGCTGTAATTTTTTTTAATAAAAAAATAGAAATATGTTTATAGCCTTTTATTCTTAAGGAATAATATATCTCTAATACCCAACGATTCAAAAAATACACGAAGAGAAAATGAGAGAGAACATGAGGAAATAAGGGTTTCGGGAATTTGGGAATTGGAATAAATGCAAAAGGAAAAAGAAGAAATTGAGACAATCAAGTTATGTAGGCTAGAAAATCAATCAACATTTGTGCTAGTGCCATTTTCTTAGAAGCTTTGTTAGATGCGTTTGGAGTTTCACCCATACAATTGCTGATGCAAATTTTTTTTTTTTCTCTACGTTCCTATTGAAGAAAAGTTTAACAATAATCTTCATGCACTTCTCTTCAATAGGAACGTAGAGAAACAAAAAATTTGATTAAAGAATAACAATTTTGAATTTTTTAATATAAAAATAATTATTCGAAATTAATTATAAAATAAATAGAGAATGTGGGGACAGATGTCAAGACAATAGTGCGTTAACCCAAATGCAACGTGTGATGTGAGTGAGTGAGTTGCTAAATATTAAAAAATAATAATAATAATAATAAAAACCGCTAGCGGACTAGGCGCTAGATTTGACGACCACGTGTTTTCTGCTCCAGATAACATTCACAGTACCTGACCCAAACAAAAAAATATTTTTTTAAAATAATCTCAACATACCTTCTATACCAAGCAACATACTTAAAGTAATTTTTATTTATATTTTTGGTAAAAAAATTAATACCTCTTCACCAACCAGGTTATTTAGCATTAAATCCCCTTTATATCCTCCAAACAAAAGACAACAAATTATTTCTAAAATAAGTTAAAAAGTAATTTAAAAAGCGCTTTTAGGTTGTCATCAATCTTATCCCCGCCGTAAATCACCATGCTCCTCATCTTCTTCCACCAAATCTCACTCTCCATTTTCCACTAAAAATACCAGTCACTGTCTCTCTCTCTCTCTCTCTCTCTCAACCACAAAACCATGCTCTCCCCAACGCCATTTTCTCTCATCTGCGCCTTTCTTCTCTGTTTGCCTCTCACCATAATCTTCACCATCACAAGCCCAACCACCACCATCCCCACCCAAATCCCCCAATCCCTAAAACTCACCAAAACCTACCAAAAAATCAACCTAATTTCACCGCCAAAATCCCTCCCATTAGATGACGACTCGCTCTTCCACCTCGCCACCCGTGTCAAGTCTCGCCCGCCTTGCTCCGATCGTCCCAAAATCGCCTTCCTCTTCCTAACCACCACCCCTCTTCCCTTCTCCCCTCTCTGGGAATGCTTCTTCAACCAAACCCCCAAAACCCATTTCTCTATATATGTCCACGCTGACCCGAGATTCCCCTACGACCCACCGTTTTCTGGCGTCTTCGCCCACCGGGTCATCCACTCCCAGCCCGCCCAGCGATTCACCTCCACTCTCATCTCGGCGACTCGTCGTTTGCTCGCCCACGCCCTCCTCGATGACCCCAAGAACGCCATGTTCGCGCTTCTCTCTCCTTCTTGTATCCCCATCCGGTCCTTCAACTTCACGTACCAAACCCTCGCTCGATCGAAGAAGAGCTTCATCGAGATTTTAGACAACGAGATCGGGGCGTACGACAGGTGGGCGGCCCGTGGGGAGGACGCGATGCTGCCACAGGTGAAGCTGGAGGAGTTTCGAATCGGGTCCCAATTCTGGATCCTGAAGCGGAAGCATGCGAGGGTGGTTGTGGGTGACCACCAGCTCTGGTCCAAGTTCAAGCTACCGTGCCAGCGTTGGGACACGTGTTACCCTGAGGAAAATTACTTTCCTACCTTCCTGAACATGAGAGAACCGGGCGGGTGTGTGCCCGCTACCCTCACGCACGTGGACTGGCGCGGGAGATTCGATGGCCACCCCCGCACGTATCAGGCCTCCGACTTGGGGCCCCATTTGATCACCACCTTGAGAAACGACAGGCCGAAATACGGTGACGAGAAGGAGAGCGGCAACGGCTCTGATTGGTCTTTGACAGAACGGCGGGACCCATTTCTGTTCGCAAGGAAGTTCCCGCAGGATGCGATTGGACCGTTGATGAGTATGGCCAATGACGTCATCTTCAAGGATTAAGATGCGATGGCATATTTAGGATTTTTTTTTTTTTTGGTTTGTAATTTAAAAATGAATTTATTAACAAAAAGGAAAAAAAACAAAACAAAACCGGGACAAACCCGGTGGGTTTGAGCAGCAAAATGTATATATTTTTCATTTATTGTTTTTTGGGGTGAGTTTCTTGGTTTTTCCAAAGTGGAAAAACGTGTTTGGTTAAGCCTAAGAGGTGCAATGTCTCTTTTTAGACTTTTATGAGTGGTAGTGTTTTGGCTTTATAGATTCTCCTACGGCCGAACTAAGCGATTGTCAATGATCAAAAGCTTTGCCCTTTAACAAACTTAAAAGGACCTTAATGTTTTGTTTTCGTGGGAATTGACTAACTTTGGCTCTTTTTTCTTATGTAGTTGACGCATGTTTTAATGTCTGCCATTCATCGTGTCACGCGACATAATAGATGTCATGTATTGGGTAGCGGCGTAGTCGGGCCTAGGCCAAAAGTCATCATGTCCTCCCTCCCCATCCAAAAATTTTCATTATCTCAATAGCCAAAAAGGATTGTATAATTAAATTGTGTGTTTCACATTTTCACCCATAAACATTAAAGTTTTGGCTCTAACTTTCTACATGTCATACATCATTTTTGTTATGTAGGATTTTAGGTAGGAAAAGGTAAAGGGGAAAAATGATGTGTCACATGGCTAGGAAAGGAAATGAGGTAGGTGGAAGGTACCTGGTAAATCTAGGCAGGGAAATTGCATGTATTTACATCAGGGTTGGTAAAAAGGTATTAACTTTTTACCAAAAATATAAATAAAAATTACTTTAAGTATGTTGCTTGGTATAGTAGGGTATATTGAGATTATTTTAAAAAAATATTTTTTTGTTTGGGTCAGGTACTATGAATGTTATCTAGAGCAGAAAACACGTGGTCGTCAAATCTAGCACCTAGTCCGCTAACGGCTTTAATTTTATTTATTTATTTATATTTAGCAACTCACTCACTCACATCACACGTTGCATTTGGGCTAACGCACTATTGTCTTGACATCTGTCCCCACATTCTCTTTTTATTTTATAATCAATTTCGAATAATTATTTTTTAATCAATTTCGAATAATTATTTTTATAATACAAAATTCAAAATAGTTATTCTTTAATCAAATTTTTTTTTTCTCTACGTCCCTATTGAAGAGAAGTGCATAAAGATTATTTTTAAAATCATCGGCCCGTGGAGTTTTTATGATGGTAATAGATAAAGGGGAATGCTAGCAACCTTCTCTCTAACCTTCTTTTTTGGACCTTCTCCATTTAACTCATGACATGTGTCACTTTCCTTATACTTAAAACGATGTTATTAATGTACCACATAAACCAATTTTTATTTTCCAAGTTTACTCTTATTAAATATATTGAATTTTTTTTTTTTACAAGAAATTAGTCTTTTTATATATATATATATATATATAAATATAATTTTTTTATAATCGAAAGCGGTAGTATTTATTGATGAAAGACCGTAACAAGTACAAAAAATGGGCTAAGCCATCGGGGATTAGGCGAGTGTCTCTCTACACCAATGGGCTCGGACGTCGGGCTAACAAGTAGCCGTACCCGCTCAACCGCAAGCAGGAGCAGGGGCCTTGCCTCCGTTAAAGTGCCCCCTCGTCCCCCTTCGACCATGCCTGGAAAAACTCCTAGTTACAAACTTCATTTCTTGTCACCTTTTTTACTTTGAATGTGTTTAATGTCCATTTTTGTTTCTTCTAGAAAACAGATTTTGCTTCTTTTACTATTGTCCGTTTAATACTTCAAAAAAAAAAAAATTTACTATTGTCCATTTAATCTTTTGCTTCTTTTGCTTCTTTTCATTTATGTTTATTGCTCTTTTTTTTTCTTTTTGCTTATTTTGCTTCTTATAATATTTATGTTATGTTTATTGTTATTTATGTTTTACTGTTTTGTTTTGTTTTCTTCTGATATGTTATTGTTATTAATATTTATGTTTATTGTCATTTTTTTTGTGGAAAAAAAAAAAAACAAACGTTCTCTTTGAAAAAAAAGAAGAAGACACTTTTAAAAATAAATAAATAAAATCATCATTTTTTTTATTTATATATGTTTTAATAAGGTGGTAATAAAGTTATAAAAAAACCAATACATTCAATAAGGATAAATTGCAAAACAAAAATGAGCTTGTGTGATGCATTATATATATATATATATATATATATATTTTTTTTTAAGTGTAAGGATAATGACACATTTTATGTGGAAAATGGAGAAGGTCCAAAAGAGAAGGTTGCTAGCATTCCCCATTTGGATTGGCCCCTTTTGGGTGACAATCAATACAAACAAAAAAACGTCTGATCTCCTCGAGATTGTCTGGTTATACGAAATCACCTTTTTCTCAATACCTCTCTCTCTCTCTCTCTCTCTCTCTCTCTCTTAATGTCTTTGATATTGAGCATGCTTTGGGCTTATCATTTATCTATAGTGCTATTGGTCTTTCCCTTGCTAGCTCTTTGATTTATTTTTTTAGATTGCTTAATCCTCTTAATTCAGCAATTTTAGGGGTTTTAGACTAGCTCCTAGGTTTTTTAAGCTCAAGCTCTCAAGATTTACCTTTTTGAATTATCTTTCTTGCATGCATTGGTTTTTCCTACTTAATGCTAATCATTACTCTCAGGTGTGCTAGCCTATGTATTTGGATTGCTTGAACTTTTCTGGTACCAATGCTAAGTGTCTTATGCTTACTACTAGTGCTTAGTCTTATTGTATATTTGTTCCCCAAATAAGTGCTCAATTGTTTGCCAATGCGTCCAAAGGGAAAGCGAGCTCCTCCCACTCTCCTTCTGTGTTAACAAAAGGAGGTTTATGTTTAGAATGGAAAAATCTGAGACTAGGATTGTTGATGCGAAAAAGTGGTTCGGCACGTGTTTCGCCCAACTTAGTGATATTATGTCTTTGGAAGGTATCTGCCTTCGGAAGAGCAAGTACCTGCAAAAGGACACGTTCGGTAAGACCTTGGGGTACCGATGCGGTACCGGCCGAAAGCTCTCCGATGCTTAAGTAAGTACGGTTTTAGTAAGATTAGATGACAGGTCAAGTGGCAGTATACCGTAGGTTTGTCTCTCTTCTCCTTTTGAGGATAGGGGTCGTCTTATATAGGCTTTGGGAGGCGTGCACTATGCTCATATTTCCGATGTGGGACTGTAGGAGCGGATTGTGAGCATGACACGTATCCTGTCGCCAAAGAGTCAAAATGTATGGCTTCGGCAGGCCACATGCCGAAGGATTTCTGTGATAAATATTGATCCTGTCCACGTGTTCGATGGTCATAGGCCGTTTATTTTCGGTATAAACAAGGATCACTGCAACTGCTCTTGCTTCTAGTGTCTAAGGGCATTATAAGAATTTTTGTCTTGTGGGGAAGGTGTTTAGGAAGTATGTCCCGGTAGAATTATTCGAAATAGGTTTAGAAATGATTAGAAGAGAATGCAAGGAGATTTTCTCTATTGACCACATGAGCAGAGAGTGGTTTAAAGTTGAGTTTACAGATGAGGTGGAAATTGAGTATGTTCTCGAGAACCGTCCGTGGTTTGTTCAGGGCTTAATCTTTGCCCTGAAGAGATGGACCCTTGAGTTCTCACCCTTTTATGCCACTGTGGACTTCATTGTGTGCTGGGTAAGAATTCCATTTCTTCCCCTTCAATTTAGAGATGAAGCAGTCCTACATTATTGGTGACCCTCTCAGTGTTGACCAGAATTTTCTTACTCGAAGCCATGGGATGTTTGTTAGTCTGTGTGACACTTGACTTGACCAAACCCTTGAAAAGAGTCTTGGTGTTTGGGGAGGAGAATGACGAGATAAGGAGCTTCATTAGCTATGAAACCTTATTTGAGATCTGTTTTTACTGTGGTTATAAAAAAAAAGGTGAAGAGCATATTTGTCATGTTTAGGTGATCAATATGAATTTCCTACAAATGGAGAGACTCCCTCATGAACCCAACTTCTTCCCTGCTGACTTGGTGATTGATGAGGAGGTCCAGAGTCAGTTGAGGGATGATGTTATCTTGGTGTTCCCCCAGCCCAATGTGATTACTGGAGTGGATAATGCTACTCAGAGAAGGAGGCCTCTGTTATGAATCAAGAGGAAGAGTATGATCCTGAGTGGAATGTGGTGAGAAATAGGAAAGCGAAAGCCAAAGCTGGCATAAGAGACGGGAAAACTTTCAAGGAGACTGCTAAAGGTGTTAAAATTGGAGGTATGAGTGAAGGGTCTGTGAGGCCTGCTGCTGCTATGGATGTTCATTCTCTAAATGCAAGGGGGAAAGCTGTGCTTGAGAAGACTAGTTTGAGTCAAGATGCTGCTAGTAAGAATCAGCTTATGGCTTATAAGAGCCCTAAGAAAAGAACTCTAGAAGAAGTTGAGGAGCATGAAGAAGAATCTGATCCCACTTCTTTTCTTTATATGTTTTGTTATTTTATTAACTTGTAATTCAGCAAGCTGAATTCGGAATGCAAATTAACACACACACACACACAAAAGAGTCCATAGCTTCAATTGGTAAAAAAGAATGCCTTTTCTAAATGATCAAATGATATTATTATTATTTTTTGGATGAAAAAATGCATATTCAATTTTGATTGGCTATTACGTTGTATTATGCGCTTGTTATATACAAGTGTATATTTACTATTATGTATAAAATCTAATTTCCCCATGAACTATACAAAATTGGTCTATGTATCCTCACTGTCAGATTCCTAAGACTTCCATTCAAGATGCCGTCAAATAAAATTATGAATTCAACGACTAACTCATTTTTGATGGTCTCTTAGTCATTTCACATCATATTCTTTATAAAAAGTGGGCCATAAATATCATTTTGAAAAGTCACGTGGCCATAAATATCATTTTGACTCAATTATGAGTCGGGGATCCTGTGTCCTTTAGTCTTGTGTCATCGGTCTCAGGTATGGGTTCCGGTTCCATAGTCCGGCGAGAAAATGGAACTTGAGCTGGGCCTAAATTAGTCACTATAAATTACGTTTGGACTGAAGTCGATCTTGGAACGGGTTATTTGGGCTTCAGAGTTATAGTGAGAATTAAGCCCACAAAGCAAAACCCATCCTGTTGTCCGCGCCCGTTTCATCTATACTGTAAATCACGCGCCAATTGAATCTAAAACCCTACGCCATACAAATTGGGGCTTTTCTTCCTCGCAGAAAATTAACAGATATGGCAATTCACGCTGGAATTCTCTGCTTGAAAACTCAATTTCAGTTGCCCTGTCGAGTGTTCGTCATGTCCTGGTGAGAAATTCTCACACTTTATAATGTTTCTATCTTTAGTATGGTTCCCGAGAAAATGAAGGAAAAAAAAAAAGTTATTTTCTTTTTACCGTTAATTTTGAAATTTTAAATAACAAAACCCCAAATTTGTTAACAAGTTGAGCGACTGGGACTCTTGATTCTCATGATTCAAACACTGAATGATTGAATTGTCCACTTTTCTTCTATTTCCTATGTTTTCTCATGAACCAAACAGAAAATTCAGCTCAGAAACTGAGTAACTGATCGTTCAAAGTTCTTGGTGATTTGTTACCTTGTCTTACTTAATACTAAATCTGTCATTTGTAGGGCTAGGGAGAAAATTGCAATCAAGTGCTTGAAAAGCAGAGAACACAGTTCGTCGGTTCCCGTTAGGTACATTCCCAAGAAATCTTCTCAAGTTAAAAAGTCGGAGAATTATCAGCAGACAAAGGTTTCTGAACAAAAGAAGTCCCGTGAATTTCTGGATGCGGGTGCATTGAAGAGTGAGGTTAAACAATGTGGAAGAGGTGTGCAGAAAAATAGGGGCTTCGATGAGAAGCCTCAGAATCAAAATCACGTTTCCTACAAGAACTACTTGTTTAATGATGTTGAGAAAGGTATTCTAAGTTTACTTGAATAAATAAAAAAACAAATTGATTGTGTAACATACAAACATAGCTTAACATACAAACATAGCTTTAATGACATGATTGCACTTAACCCTGGCAATTGTAGCTTCTTGTTATCGTGTCTGTTTAGTTGTGGAGTTTTATTTTAGGCTTTGTTTATACACAAAACTGAAGCCATTTTCTTGAAAACATTATAGCATCTCCAGAGTTGGAAGATCAGATTGATCATCTTTCGGGGGATGTAGGCTATGAACTCATGGAAGAACCTGAGGAGGTTTTTGAAGAGTTAAATACTCATCAAGTGAAAAAATGTTATGAAAAGGATGTATTGCATGATGCTGAGAAAGTGGCAATAAAATTACTTGCAACCAGGTTAGAATTTCCATAACTTCATAGAACTGCTTGGTGTAGTGCTGCTAGAATGTCTGAGGGCAGAAATTCTTCTGAGGTACATTGTCAAGATACCTTTGGATAGCAGTTTGAGGGTTTGAGTGTGTGCGTTCCTGGAGCGAAGATGCTATAGAAGTTTGAAAATAAGGATGTTTACCTGTGAATAAAGAAGAAAAAATTTGTTTAAGAAGTTCTTTTTCTTTGTAGGGCTTTCACAGCAGTTGAACTGAGAAAGAAATTACATGGCAAGAACTTTTCTCTAGATACTGTTGAGGCAGTAATAAATGACTTCATTAGCAGGTACATTTCTAGTCGTGAGAATGTCTTGTGTTGAGAGTGTTCATCAGCCAATTATATGGAAATAACCATGTTTGAAAACTCCACATGCTTGGGTAATTATGCCACAATGATCTTAGAAACTGGTTCTACATGCAAGTTGTAAGACTGATTCAGTTACCACTCAAAAAGCACAAGAAAAATGGATTACAGAGATCTGGAAGTATTTTTTACAATTCTATAAAAAAAATTGTGGCCCTAAACTTAAAGTCTGGTAGACCATAGTGAATTAGTTTTGCTGGCTAACAATCGTGTCAATGGTTATTGTCAATTTTCAGATCTCATTAGCAAGAGGTTGAAACTTTTCAAGTGTAACACCACAGGGGATTTCTCAGTACCTGGATATCCCTTCCTATTCTTTTCTTTTCTTAGGTCTTTCAAAGCACCCGAGTAACACCTTTTTTCTTTTTTTGGATCAGTCATTATTGAATGTTTGGTATTGTGTTCTTTTGTGCGCATGTGAACTGTTCTCCAACTATTTCTTTACTTTTTTACTGTAGTTATATTGTCATTTTCAGAAGTGAATTCCAAAGTTTCATACTATATTATATATGATATGACATCTTTTGTGACCCTTTAAGTTTATTGTAGAGGCCTAATCAATGATAGCTTGTATGCGGAAGCATTTTCTCGTTCTAGATGGTCTTCCTCAAGTTGGGGACCAAGGCGGATAAAGCAAGTAAGCCATACTATTTTTCAGCATAATAGAAATTTGGTAGATTGAGATGACTATTATTAGATTGAAATGTTGAAGGACTGAGATTGTCATGTTAATCCTTGTTTTTCCACGGTGCAGCCTGATTAAAGAAAGAGTAGCCGTGTTGATATTACACTAGGTAGTCAGCTCTTGTTGGAGTCTTTATTTGTTTTAAAAATCTGATCTAGAGCAATAAGAAAGAATGAAACAAGTCAAGATAAATGTTAGTATCGACTATCCAAATTAGCAAGGGTGAAATGTCTGTTTTTATGTAATGAAGCATTGTTGTTGGATCAGGCACTTTTCAGCAAGGGAGTGAGTAAACTTGATGCTGAGAATGCAATTAAATTGGTTTTTGAGGAGGGAGAATCAGATAATGATCAGAAGTTAGTTCATGGCCTGTCAAAGCTCTCAATGGATAATTTACTTGTTCAGGCCTCAAAGCAGTGGCTTCGAGGTCAAGAAGTGCCTAAAGAGACAAGGAAATCAAGGATTGTTCGTTGGCTTCAGTATCGTGGATTCAACTGGGATGTTATTGGCTTCGTATTAAAGAAGTTAGAATCTCAGTACCCACCCTAGTCCATAACCATCAACTGAAATGTTGTGTAGTATGGACAGGGTTTGGGTCGATAACATCACTTGCTGCTGTGGCTAGAAAATTACTCACTTTAGCCCTTACCAGTACCGGACATAATGTTACGTTTGCCTACCATACCACCACCTAGTTTAGGTGGGGCGAAGTCTACTTTAATGACAACATAGCTAGAAGACGAGCAAGAAGTGGCACCATTTAGCTGTTTTTGATAGGAAACACCATTTTGTGGCTGAAAATGGACTCTTTTGTATTCATGTATTGTTTATATTTACCTCAATGAAATTTTGTTGTTTGTGTTGCTGTATTTGAAAATAATTACCTCTAATCAACCTGCGATAGTAAGATCACAAGCTTCACTTTGCATGTGTTTGTTTGTATTGTCCATACTCACTGTAAGAACCGTTAGATTTGTTTCGATATTTTAGGGTGTTTTTGGACCTCTTAAGAAAGTACTTAAACTTAGATCTCCGCAGTATGCTCATAAAGTGGATGCAAATCCATGTGCAGCTGTAATGTTATGGAACAGTTTACTTGGTTTGTGTATTACATATCTGTACAGGTATAAATAATGATCCTGCTTTTCTACATGTGCTTTCTGATAATGAAAGATGAAGTCTTCTAATCCAAGATTAGTATTTCTTTGCTGGAAAGTCTTGCTCAGATAAGCACATGGACATGTGATGTGGAGTTGGGGGACCATGTGAGCATTGCTGGAAAGAAAAGATGTCATGGAATGGAATCTCATTCCCTCACATTAAATTCTAATTACATAAATCCAAAAATACCAATCATTGTTTAACACTTATACTACATACCCTGCATTTACTCTCACTCCAGAAGACAGTTAAGCCATCACCTATTCCCCCAAAGACCATTCTTTCTTAGTGGGGAGGCATTGATTATTTCAATCTACAAGAACCACATATAATTAAAATCTCAATTTACACTAATATTCTTCCTCTATATTCTTCCTTGCTCTATGGGATTTTGATTCTCCCAAGATAATATGCACAATGGATGAAAGTTCATAACTTCTCATTGCATTGAATCTTCAGAGAAAGCAAAGGAGCAGTTAGAAGAGCCTTGTGAAACTGCTTTCCTGGCAGGAGGGGATGCCAAAATTGATTGCAACCCTCCTCCCTTTAACAATTCTGGTTCTCCCCTTGCAGTCTCAACATGTCGAATTTCTGTAAGCATTGCTACAACATCTTTCATCATCGGGCGATCATCAGCACGAGTGCTGACACAAAGGAATGCCACAGCTAGTGTTTGCAGCATTTCGTGCATTGTAGGATCAGCTCTTCCCCTAAGCTTCTGATCAAGGATGTCGACCGGATCTCGATTCCTTGCCAAGTGCTCACGAATCCATTGAACTAAATGTGCACCCCCTGGCAAAGTTGGGTCTAATGGATGCCTCCCTGTTAATACCTCTAAAAGAACCACACCAAAACTGTAGACATCACTCTTCTCAGTGATACGCTGCATTGATGCATGCTCTGTAGTCACACAAAAAGAAAACATGAAACAAGTTAGGAACCAACTAAATTTAGTGAATTTTGGAATATATATATATATATATATATGGTAAGAAAATTAGGAACTAACTAAAATTATGGAAAGAAAGATTACCTGGAGCCATGTATCCATAAGAACCAGCTAATTGAGGCCTTTGGCTTGTTTTAGAAAAGTCATCATCACCACTGCTATTCACAATCCTAGCTAATCCAAAGTCAGCAAGGTAAGGCTCATAGCCAGGACCCAACAACACGTTCATAGCTTTGACATCACCATGCAAAATAGCAGGCACACAGTCGTGGTGCAAGTAGGCAAGCGCATGAGCCACGCCTAAGACAACATCATATCTAGCCTCCCAATCTGCTCCTCCCTTCCCAGCACCATGTAGCAGAGAGCTCAAGCTTCCATTGGGAAGGTAATCGTAGAACAGAAGTTTCAGGCTTCGGTTCGAACCCCAACCCAAAAGCCTGATGATGTTCTTGTGCCTGATTGAACCCAGTGTCAGAATTTCAGAGTTGAATGCTCCTGACTCTTCTGATGACCACATCTTCTTCACTGCTAGTGTTTCTCCATTTGGAATTGCCACCCTGTATACAACTCCAGAGCTTCCAGTGCCAATCACATTAGATGATGTCAAATTCTTGACTATGTCATCTACGGAGAATTCAAGCTTCTGGTACAAGGTCATTTCCCAGTTATCATCTTCCCTGAGAATGTTGCTGGCTATTTGAGCACGGACTAGTGAATAGACAGCAAGCAGGAGAAGTACTCCACTGATACTAATGAGAATGGACGTGATTAGCTTCATAACTGATCTGTTGTGGCTTGATCGTATCCTATCAGCCGGGGTTACAACTCCGCCAGAGATGTAGAGACCTTTATTTGCAGTAAGGTCACTAAGCGGGAGTTTCCGAAAGAATGGGGTGTTAGGCAATTCACCAGATAAGTCATTGAAAGAGACATTGAGGGAAACAAGGTTTTCAAGGTTTTTGAGAGTGTTTAAGTTTCCAGAGAGCTTATTGTGGGAGAGGTCAAGAACTCCTAGCTTGCTAAGGCCAGAGAATTGGGATGGGATTTCACCAGAAAACAGGTTACAGCTTAGATTGAGAGATATTTCAAGTGAAGGAATTTGACCAAGTTGCTTTGGAATTTCACCTGAGAAGCCATTGTTGCCAAGGTCTAGCAATTGAAGCTTACTGCAAGAAAGGATCTCGGCTGGTATGCTGCCAGAGAGCTGATTCTTCCCCAGGTTGAGTTTTGTTAACTCCGTTAATGACCCAATGCTATGAGGAAGCTGACCAGTAAGCCTATTGTCTGAGATGTCAACAAACTGCAGGCTTGTAGGCAGAGTATCAGGGACAGAACCAGTGATCCCATTTGAATGAAGATCAAGAAACTCAAGGTTCTGACATCCTGATATTGATGGAGGGACTGCTCCAACAAGACGGTTGTTGCTCAAATCAACAAAGTTCAAGCTCTTCAAGTTGCCAATCTCCGATGGAACAGTACCTGCCAGCCTGTTGTGATTTAACCTTAACCTGTACAGGCTCGTGCAGTTTCCTATATCCGGCGGTATAAAACCAGATAAATCATTGGAAAGTAGCAGCAGCTTGGTGAGATTTCTCAATCCAAAAATATTTCTTGGTATTGAACCAAATAAATTGTTGTAAGAAAGATCAACAGCCTGAAGCTCTTGACAGTCTGAGAGACTCTCAGGAATATTGCCCGTAAGCCTATTTTGCCAGGCAAAAAATAGAGTTAAGCTCTTAAGGTTGCCAATGAGAACAGGAATCTCCCCTGAAATGTCGTTGTTGTCCACTTCCAAATGAATCAGATCCATGCAATTTGAAATTTCAGAAGGTATAGTACCTGATAACTGATTGACACTCAGCTGAAGCTCTTGAAGCTTGGAAAGCTCACCAAAACTTTTAGGTATCTTGCCTGTCAGAAGATTTTCTGATAAATCCATGACTGTGAGCTCCCTGCAGCTTCGAAGCTCATCAGGAATTGACCCCACCAAGCTGTTCTGCCACAGCAGTAGACTCTGAAGCTTGCTGAGCTCCCCAATTCTCCTTGGGATTGGACCAGTGATGGAATTCTGGTACAAGTACAAGTTCTGCAACTCACTGCAGTTTCCAATTTCTTCAGGGATTGGACCAGACAACAGAGATGTATATAAGACAATGGTTTGGATTCTTTTAAGCATTCCAATCGATGAGGGAAGGCTTCCGGTAATGCTGGTTTCAGCAAGGCCTAACATGACCAAGTTGGTGCAGTTTCCAATCTCCCAAGGCAGCTCACCATTAAGATTTTTGTTCCCTCCTGCTCTGAAAACTTCTAGCTTTGTTAGTGATCCAATACTCTTCGGAATTTCACCACTGAGTTGGTTGTCATAGAGAGTCAGATACACAAGACTTGAGAGATTTCCAATGCCTGAAGGGATTTTCCCTTCGAGAAAATTTGTATTGAGAGATAAACTTTGCAGTTTGTTTAGCCTGCATATTTCTTCTGGGATTTCACCAGAGAGAGAATTGCCACTGACATCAACGAAACTGAGCTCACGATACTGTCCAAACTCTTTGGGAATTGTGCCAGTGAGATTCGAGGAAGAGAGGATAAGGGTCTTTAAGGACTTGAGAGACTGAAAATTTGAAGGCAATGGACCTTGAAAATCTAATGCTTTCAAGGTTATCTCGACCACTTCTCCATTGGAGCTGCAGCGGACCCCGAACCAGTTGCATGGACTTGTGTCTAAAGGATTCCATGATTTCAATGCATCTGTGGAACCGTTTAAGCTGTTCTTCCATGCTAGAAGAGCTTGGCCTTGTTCATCAATTGAGTAACAAGAAAAGAAAAGAGAGTTTATTGAAAGAAGTAAGGTGATGGAGAAGATATTGGGAGAAAGCAAGAGATTCCTTAGAGTAGCAGGCATTGCTGAGAGAAGAGAGCAGGTGATCTGTTTTGGGATTGTAGAGGGAGGAACCCCATGTTTTGTTTATAGAAGAAAAGCAGAAGATCTGGATCCAAGAGCAACTTCTTTATTCTATTAATTAATAATATTGTAATTGGGTATTGTTGTTAATTTAGAGATGGTGATGCAGATGGGTTTTTGTTTTATTTATCTAAGTGGGTTTATTTTTTTAAATGGACTCTTTGTTCATTCTGAGTCAATTAATTGGCAGAAAGTTTTTGGTTTTTGCTCTCTTTGTTATTTTGTGTAAACAAGTTAGTGAATCACTTTTTTTTCCCTCTTTTTTTAACCAGGTGTGTAAAACATTCAGAAGTCACATTAATGCTCTGCTGAATGTCATGAAAGAACCTTCCCTTTCCCTTTTTTATTGCTCATTTTGACAGTTAAACTATCTTGTTTCCTCTTTTTAGGCATATGTTTTCATCCCATCTATCCAATTATATTGGTTGGAGAAGAAACACTGACATGTTTTTATAGTGGGATTTGAATGATATACTGAAGAGTAAAATCAGCCTCATCATCCCTGCAGGAGATGTTCAGTTTAATGGATTAGCTCTCAGACAGTGATAGCTTAGTCACCAAAACCAACCAGAAACAGCAACAACTTATTCAATGGATTTAGCTCTGGAACTGTTAATCAAGAGGGCAGCATCTTCTTAAATAAGGCAGGGCAGGAGCCCCCAAATTGTGGTCCATAAATTTTTGTGGCCAGTAACATTTGCTGAGCCAGCCATATCTTTGATAGCTGCTGCTGCACTGCAGCAAAGTCTGTGGTGCTTCTAGGCTAGTACCATGTGCCTGTGCAATTGAAGAAAACACATTCTGTTCAATTAATAACTTCATCACATATGCAGCAGCAGTAAAATTAAAATTAAAAAAATCAAGAATTTGATTTGAATATTGACCAATTTTAAAAAAGGTCAGCTGGGTTTTGGTTAATTAAGATTAAGGTGAAATAAAATGGATATTTTTATTTATTTAATGCAAAGTTATATGAATTTGAGGGAACTGGAGTGGTTATTATTATTCTGTACAGGCAGGATGGGGATGTGTAGTTTTTTTTTATTTTATAAAAAATTAAAATAAAATAAAACTTGTAGAATCTGCTGGAGAAGTGAAGTGCACATGGAAGTGAAGTGAGGAATATGTGCAAAATAAAAATGTAAAAATGTTTAAATTAATTAAACTTCATGCTGTCGGGCGGTCTTTGCTGTGAAGGATTAAAAGAAAACGAAGAAAGGAATGGTGGCCTCGTTTGGAAGGAACAAAGTCACACCAACTCAGAGTTGTTAATTAGTATTATAATTAGTCACAAATCAAAACCAAATTACCTCCACAAAACAAAACAAAACAAGACAGCTTTGTTTAAAATATTGCAGATGGGTTTAGGCGCTCTTGCCAACCTTGCAATTAGCCTTATCATGTCACGGGCTCCTTTGGAGTTTAATAAAATTATTGGCCTTTGCATGTTTGTTTGTTGGGACTTGGGATTAATGTGTGGTGGTAGTAATATGCTTCCTTTCATATTAAGACTAACCCCGAGATGATTATGACTTTTTTTAACAGAAATTGAGCACAGTTGAAAATTGCAGTTAAACAAACACCATCACCATCACCATGCATGGTCCATAAAAATATTTACTGATAAAGACCACTCAGGGTTTTGAACAATACCCTTGATTTGATTAAAAGATCCTTACCAAATTTCAACTGTAAATTATCTTTCACTTTCTCTTGGTTATTCTACACCTTACATTTCATAACGAAATCATCTCTAATAAATATATGGAGCCCATGAGCTTCATTAGGAAGATACTCATGGGAAACTTTCAATCTTCTCCCCTTGTGTTTCTATCATTCTTTCTTTTGGTAAATACCATAAGGTGTCCCCACACCCGAAGGGTAGGATTAATTCTGGCTTGGGATTCAGCTTGTTTCTGGCCACAAAGTGCTTCTAATGGGTTTCGAACTCCTGCCATTGAGGCACCAGGTAGCTCACCCATCTGAAGGTAGCGGTTTGCCAATCGCACCTCACCTTGTGGTTGTTTCTTTCATGCTTTCATAGATGAATATTAAGTTTTACCCATTTTTTTATTATAAAAATTTATATATGAAAGAATAACATTTGATAATAAAAAGTGTAAAAAGAGAAAGATCTCTAGAAATATAAAGGTGCACCAACAAGTAACATCAAAAGAAGGGAGAAGGACATCATCTATAATGTTATATATAGATATAGGCTAGAAAGACATTAACTGAAATGGTCCCTTTCCAACCCCACTTCTTCTTCTTCTTCTTCTTCTTTTAATTATAATAATTTTCTTTTGTGAAAAGGCCGCTGATAAAGGCTTTCTGTCCTAGAAGCAAAAAACTATAAAGATTATTTGGTATGCACGAATGGATGTGATGTCACTTTTTTCACTTAGCAGTAATTCGTATAGTCATATTTTGTCCTTTTTTTCCTTGTGCAAAATTATTGATAATTTGCATGTTGTTCATGTCAATTATTACACCACACTATAGCTAGGTTATGAAAATATGAGGAAAGTGGTTTGGATCTGAATCACAATCTCTTTTAGATTTCAGATCCCATCCCGTATATGATATATTCACAACCAATAGTTGTAGGAATCTGAGATCGATCTTTGACCCTCCCTTCTGGTTTTGCTCATGGCACTGGGAATTTAGTTCTTCTACTGACTGCTGCTGCATGATGCAAAAGAGTAGAAATTATAATATATTTATGTTTGTTGTGGTCTTAGTTTATGAACATCATGCTTTTCTGGTTTGTTGGTGCCATGTTACAACCTCCCTTGGTGCATTTTATTAACTTATCTTGTCAGTTTCTGGTTTTGGCATGAGGGTTGCACATGTGTGTTTGAGAGAGAGTGGAAGAAGGGTGGTGGGTAAGCAAATTTTGAACTTCAATGCTAGGTTTGTAGCTCAATTGGTTAAAGCATTTATTTTCGAGTTAGAGATTCAGTGTTCGGATCGTCCCTTTTCCAATATCGCTAATATAAATGAAAATAAAAATGAAATTTTGAACATATAAAATGGCTTCCCATCCCATCCTATGCTGCATTGCTGATAGTGAATATAAGTGAGAGAGAGTTTCTTTGGAATTGTACAAGTGGACCCTTGAATGGTCTACCATAGTAGTACCAATCATAGAGAGACTTTTTGTCATTGGCTCTTGGCACACGTGCTATGGAGTTGGCCAATTGGATAGAACCCTAAACTTTTTCAATCTAAACATATCAATCCAACAAGAGTTGTCATGCCTATAGACTATAGTTATAGTATAGGTGATCCCATCTATCTACCAATTCTATACGGTCTAGAAACATATTTATATAGATTGTTATATCATGATCATATGGTTCTCAGTCTAAACTTTTTTTAATCTCAAAATAACAATAAGGTCTATTATCGATCCAACAAGATTTGTCATGCCTAGCAAAATCTATTATATACAGTCTACGGCCGTCTAAAACAAGAAAAATATTGTTATACCATATTATCGTTGGCTTAGTAAGTCTAATCATTAAACTGAAAACTAATGTGATTGTCCATAAAATTTCAATTTTTACTTTTCAATTGCAAGAAAATCTTGTATTTGATCGTGACACACTGACTTGTGTTACTATGGACTCTCGATTACGATGAGTCTTGTTAGTACACTTGGCTATTGACATATTGCAAAAGATAAATCTGCTTCTCAATAATATTATTGACCAATTTACTCAAATCATAAAAAGTAAGGGACGACGAGTTTATACTTTAAAGTATAGCATTAATAAATATATACGGGTTATAACATGAATGGATTGATATCACAACATTAAAATCACACTAAAAAATTACTTATCAATTCCAATACATGATGTCTATTGTAAGTGACTAGTTACCACATGCATACAGAAACTTTTTTGGTTCAAAACAGACTTCCAACTCCATGGACCATAAATTGCATGGTAGTTCAGCAGAAAATAGTTTTCTTCTTACCCAATGTCTGCAGAAGGAGACTCTTATCATGTACCAAACCCATGTCTATTTTGGCAATTAAAATGGTATAAATCTGAATTATTATTTATCCTAAAAGGCCCACACATCCTTGGTAGCTTTCAACAGTCAAGTCAATTGGAATGCATGATTGGGGTAGCAATTTGCATTTGAACACTGATAGAACTTGACTGCGTGAAGCACCAAAGCATCTTTTAGGTCACTTTTAATTAAGATCTAATCCACCATCCAATCTCTGATATGATAATAATGCTTTAGCAATCAGTGACTGGCTTATTGATAGACCAAATATTATTATTGTCTTCACATTTATTTCCTTTAACCTAGTCAGATTGGCTGCCCAAGAAAGATTGAAAATGCTTAATTAAGATTCACCATTTGAACACTAACTTGGCTTAGCCTTTTTGGGTTTTGCTTAATATAATCTCATGATGCCATTTGATCATTAAAACCCATCACTTTGCCTCTTTGTTTTTTGCTTTGTTTTGCTTAGTGGAGAAGATGGCTCTTCCTTTCTTCCTTCTCGTTTCTCAATAATTTTTTCATTACAAAAACAAAGGCTTTAACATATACAATGCATTCTCTTGCATAAGCTCCATATCAAAGGTCAAATCCTTGTCGCCAAGTAATAATCTTGCTGTCCTCATCTTTCCATGATTCCTGGGTTTTGGTGTTTGCACCCTACTTTTAAACATTTTATATCGTTGTCATTAGCCTCACCACTAATAAAGATTAAGAGTGATAATGGGTGTGAGGTAGAGGATGATCTTGGGACTTAGTATTGCTTATTAAACTTGTTCCTTTTCCTAAAGCGCCACTTGTAGCCATTCTAAACCAACCTTTAATAGTCAAAATTTGTAGACTAAGCGTTGGAACGCATTGTGTTTTTGTATTTTTTAAAAGATGATAAAACAATTTTTTGATAAACTAATTGCACTATATTTACTAATCATATCTCTCCCACAAGTGTCCACACGAACTTACTTTGCTAGTGAGCAATCTCATATATGTAAAAGATGCGGTGAGCAATCTGATTAGTACATAGAATTACTTAAATGAGACCCTATAAACTAACGCTCTAAGTGACAGATGTACTTATATGTAAGGTTTTAGAAAAATAAAATAAAAAATTGTGTATGAGTTTGTAGAGTCTTCAAAGATTATGTACCAACTTGAAATTAACCATAGAATTTATAGAGTTTTATGTGATTAAGCCATTATGTCTCTATTACCATGAATGGCTGAATGGACGAGCCTACCAACTTGAAATTAACCATAGAATTTATAGAGTTTTATGTGATTAAGCCATTATGTCTCTATTACCATGAATGGCTGAATGGACGAGCCCAATTCCCAAATAAGTTGGGTTCATACAAGAGTAATAAATTATCTAAGTTTGGGCCCAGGTAAAAAAAACCCAGAAACCCAAGACAATGGTGTATTCGCGTTGTCCATGTTAGCTTTAAAACGAGGGAGCCACTCAACAAAGATACAAAGGCGGATCTCAGAGGGCTTGCATCTTCAAGCATCAGCTCTGTTTTCCCAAATAGAATCTCAGAATTCAGCATACAACAGAATCCTCCCCAAAGACTTAATCACACATAACATCATTTTGGTTTTCACTTGTATTCTTGTTACCACTCACCAGCATTTTATGTCCCCTCATTTTCAAAGGGAAAATAGATAGCAATTCAAAAACTACAAATCTTGCCAGATTTCTCTCCAATTGATCTAAAATCGATGTTTATCAAAACCAAATAAATCTTGGCAAATAAAGGTGCACTTTCAACTTTCCACATGCATCTTCAGGGTAGAAAAAGAAAAAGAAATAAACTCTTAAATTTTTAACATGATAGCTTCAACTCGGAAATGTGTTTCGGATCATCCCAAACATCAACTAGACTGACAAAAATCGGAAGAAATATACAAGGCAACAAGCATAAAAATAGAAGAGGTCAATGTCACCTCCCAAAACATCTCATGACTGAAGACGTAAGAGCAGAAGATAGGAACTTCAAACCCGCAGATCCACCGGGAAAGTATGAAACAGCATAGTATGCAAGTGCCAGAACCTGATAGTTTCATTTGAACATGAGTTTCAGTGTCACTTAGGATAATTAACTATCTTTATGAACATTTTTTTTAATAAAAAATTTCCTGATTAATATAACAATTAGAGATATCAAAACAGATTAAAAAGCAGGGATCGTCAGCCAGGAGAAAAAAGATTCAAATTGTCAGAAGGATGGAAAAGAATTTGATACCTGTATCACAGAGAAGAGCACAGAGAGAATGTAGCTGTGGAGCACCATGGATACATATATGGTGCCCGCCATACTGCCTAAAAATCCAAATGTAAATGGAAGTCTCTGCATAAATTGTGGAAAAGAAAACAATAAGTATATCATTAGACGTGTGATGCTTGGTACAGGTTACACAAATAGAATAGGTACATATATGATATAGTTACCTCTCTTGAAGACATGTGAACAAGCTGATTCTTCGGGCCTTTGAGTGCAAAGAATGATGCAATAATAAAGGCACACCCAAGTGTAAAGCAGATAGCAAACTTCTGAGGCATCAACACCATGACAGGAAGGAACATGGTAAATGCGATAAAAACAAAGAACACCCCAGTTGCTAGAAACAAGCCAAAATACATGAGAGCTTTTCCTGAAGGGACAGTGCTAGTGGCAGATTGGAGGTTCCCAGGTAGATCTCTCACTCCTTTGGAAACCCTAAACAAGTATCAATGAAATCACACAAAGACTCCATCAATTATGAGATAAAACCCAGAAAATGAATAAACATTTACTTTCATCTCAAACTTGTTTTTTCAATAGGGGTAGGGAAATTATACAACACTAAGGTAGGGGTAGAACAACAGAATACAGGTGATTAAGCAAATTACAGTCCACCACCCCACCCTTTTTTCCCCTAACTCCTGATTCTTGTCTATAAGCCCTATTGGCAGGATAACCTTTCTGCCCATCATCCACGAACAACATAATTATTGAAACAATTGTTGGCTTTGAGTCTTGCTTAGTTTTGATTTCGGAAGAATGACAATTAAGAGATAAAAGCCTAGGTTTCCACTTAAAACCCAGTGTGAATTTTGCAGATCCCTTATAATAGGTTTCCACTTAAAACCCCGTGTGAATTTTGCAGATCCCTTATAATCCTTTAAAGCGGCGGCACACATATTCAGTTTATAAATTCAACTAACTTAAATTCGCTCCACTTTCAGCTAATTTTTTCATTGCAACTTATATCTCAGCCAGGACCCTCCACAACTCCTACAACTTATATCAGACACAATATGAACCTTCATTGTTCGACCAAAAAAAAAAAAAGAACCTTCATTGTATAAGACAATTCTTCAATTCACTAAAGTCCAATCTTACAATCAGAAACAAATGCATAGACCCTAAATCAGCCAATGAAGCAACATAAGCATTATGATGCATTCAATCAAATACTAATCACAGATCCTTCGTCCAAAAAAAATCACAGATCCAAGAACAAAAATCAAAATGTCCATCATCAAAATCTATAGCATACATAATCCCTGTCACAAATTTTACAAAATAGGTCAAACGGAACAGCTTATTCTACAAATCCACCAGTTCCTAAACCCCTTAAAACCAAAATCTCCATATCAGATTCACCTTAATATATACACATACAAAAACCCAATATCAGATTCACCTAGTTATACAATAATTTCAAAAACTCACTATCAAATTCACCTAAATATGCACCACTGTCATTAATCCTAATATCAAATTCACTTATATATAGGCAGGGATCAAAATCCATAATCAAGTTCAACTAAATATGCACAATATCAAAACCCAATTATCAAATTCACTTAAAAATACACAAAATCAAAAACCCATTACCAAATTCACCCATAAATAAGTATACCGTAAGTAAAATGCTGAGTTAATTTGGCAGGAGACTAAGATCAGATATGAACATACACGCTGAAAGTCCCTGAAACGGTATCGTTAGCAGAACGGACCGCAGATTCGAGATCGAAGCCCAGGCCCAAGGAGGAGCTCTCATCTGTAGATTGTGAAGCGGCATAGGAGTTCCAATCGGCTAACAAGGAAGACGAGGTATTCTGCGATTCGTCAGCGCCGCTACCGCTCTGCGAAAACCATTCCTGTGCCATCTTTTGCATTGTTTCCTTGCTTCACCAAACAGTCGCTGGCTTTAAGCTTTCTGAGAATTTAAAATTTTGAAAAAAAAAAAAAAAAAAACACGTTTCTGTTTTTTTTGGTTTTGATTGTGAGATTCTTTGTCGAAACGTCTTTTAGGTTGACATATATGGCGATGCGGTTGGTCTGTGACTCTCTGTGTTTCGGAATGACCGTGGCCGTAGAGGCTTATGAAGTAAGCAAGGCTTGGCTGCTGCTGGTGGTTTTGTTTTGTTTTTAATATTTTGTATTTTCTCTGTTTTTATTTAAATTTTTCTGAGATGGGATGGGGGTCATTGGGCCTTTTTTTTTTTTCCTCTCTCTCTCCTTTTTGGGGTTCCTAATTCCTATTTATAAAAAATAATAATAAAATAAAAAAGGTAGAGGCAATTATAAAAAAAGAAAAGAAAAACAGAGGGAAAGAGTAATTTGGATTTGCATGTTTAATGTGATCATTCAATTTCAAAGCTTGAACCTTGAATCAAAGATAGGATTTTGTATGCCTTTTCCTTATTTAAACTCACCATCAACTTGCCTTCAAAATAAAACATGAGCTAACAGAGTTTAACTATTTTTCTTTTATCAACACAAGTACGAGATTTCAACTCATAACCTCTCTCTCCATAGTTACTATTGAATATTGTAATGCTAAGTAAGTCATTTGGCCCTTGAAGTTGAACTCTTTAACCACGCATAGTTCTAAGAGAAAGTCATCTAAAAACCACATGAATAATAGAGAGAGGAGATTACTCAAGAAGGGAAACTCCAAGATGAAGATTGAATTCTGAGTTTACCCAAGCTATCAGCTGTCATGGATTGTAACTCATACAAGTTTCGTATGTACGCTTCTGTTAAGGTTGCTTTCACGCTCGATGCATGTTGTAGATACATGTCTCATTATGAATCCTATATGCATCGACAGTAACATAAACACTCGATGCATGTTGATATATGTGAGTCTCATTGAGCCGCAGATGAAGGCAAACATCTAGCAGCATCTCAAAATGTCATTTTTCAAGTATTTCTTTAAAATAGTTTGAACTTGGAAATTTTTTTGCCAATCCACTTGCAATGCATTGTAAATATTAAAGACTGCAGTTTTCATGCAACTTCTGCAAGAATCTGTCAAGGTCATGAAAAATAATGTATATTCAAGGTAATCTTGGGATCAAAGGTCCCAGTAGTTATAAATCATTCAGGTGCAAAAACTTAGAACAAAGAATGTTGGTACAAGTGTTTTGAATGCATGTTATGAAGTTAAACTCATAGCACTTTCAAGAGCTGCACCTCAAATATCAAGGGCTCGTTTACATGAGACAAAAGGCTGCGTCTAGGGCCAAACTGCAACCAACACACACAAGTGTATATTATTTTAGTTCTGTGGGCAAAAAGAACCCATTTAACAACAAAGTTCAGGAAATGAATCATGATTGTTGGGTTTTACCTCTTCAGGAATTGGTTTTAAGTTTTCATTTATGTAACCCACATAAGGAGGTATCAATGCTCTTCTCTTTCCTGAAAAGTAAGCATATTCAGAATGTGAGTGCTTTTAATAAGTCTCTGCAAGTGATAGCAAAACTGAAAACAGATTATCTGTAGGTTAATAACATTAGCCTTATACATCATACCAATTTCCAAGACATGAAGAGGATACAATATTTTCTAGCTTATTTATATTTCCAATCCTTCTAACTCAGATCAACCAACATAAGAAACATTATGGATGGTGAAATTTTTTCAAGATGCCCTATTCAAGTAGTAAATTCTGAAGTACAGAAGAATGGGGAAAAAAATCAAGCCAGAAGCAGGGAGCCAAGGATGATAATCAGGTGGAGATCATTCAAAAACTGTACTTTGTCTTTTTAAATTTTTTTTTTTTACCATCATCTTAAAAAAGAGTTAAAACCCAGCATATGACATAAGCGGATCCTCCGGTTGTTAAAAATTGCAGCTTTATATTAGAACATACCGCCAATCCGCATGCCAACTAGAACCTCCTTCAAGCCTGCTATAATCTGAATGAGCGATTATGTAACACATTAATAGCATGATCATCAAAGGGACTCCACATGTGTCAATGAAACAATAACTAACCTGTTTTTCATCCAAAGGAAGTATCACAGGTGTGCTTTCTCCACTGAATTGATCTACAGTGCTACACCAAAACATATTCCATTCAGGAAAGTTGAAGACCGAGGTATGATATAACGGAAGCAAGGAATTTATACAAATGGCATTGATCATAAATTCAACGGAATGTACAGAGTCCACCTATGAACAAAATATCCATTTGTGCGCCTGCATACATAGTTAATTTCAACCAAATCTCCTTCGTTGGCTACTGATCCTTGCCCTTCAACAATCTCTACAGAAAGGAAACTATGGATTAACATTAACCTAAAAGAACAAAACTGATTATACGCATGCAAGATCCCTTTCTACTAAGTTGAAGTATGAAATTTATCCAATGGGAATGTGACTCAATTCCATGTACAAATTTTCAACATTGGGAGCTCAGATGTCATACAATAAAAACAGCACTCTCATGTCTTAAATGGTCATTCAAAAAGGAAACCTGGGATTAATGTTAACCTCAGAACGAACAAACCTTTTTTCTTGGTTAAAGTATGACATTTTATCTAATGGGCAAGTCACTGAGTTCCATACAGTTTCAACATTTAGAGCATAAATGACATAAAATAACTCATGGAAAGACCACATCTCATATCTTAAATGGTTATTCAGTATGAAAAGATCATGCATGGAGCAAATGAAATTCAAGTCACAGACCAGGCACAGATATTCATTTTGCAGAATATGGAAAGAGATAATGCCAATGGGCAATACTGCATAATCATTGAACATCTTATTCATGCAAATTAATTCTTAATGTCTAAAGTGTCAGACCACATCAATGAACAACATATCAAATACCCCAAAATCATTCTTGAGCAATTATCATATGGAATCTTTAGAATTCTGTAGACTATGTACCTTGAATCCTCACACCGCTGGGAAGCTTTAAGGTCCTGGACGCTTCAAATTCGAAACAACATTGCATATGAGACTCACACTTCCCTTTTTTTTTTTCTTTGAATAAGAAGCTGGCTCCAAATTTGAGCTTAAATTTCAAGTACAAAATGGGAACAGAAATGGAAATAAACAAAGACCCACATACAAAATTTTACCGAATGACTTCAGGTTCCTTCATCCCTGGCACTGGTGCAGCAAAAACAGGATGTGAAAGGATTGGAGAGAATCCCATAAACTGCAAAAGCAGCCTTCTTGGTAATCTTTTGGGTGCTGATGAGTGAAGTCTTTCATGCAAGTTCTTAGCCACGGTGTTCTTAGGTTGCTCTTTCTCAACATAACTGCTTTATGCACAATAACATAACCAATAGACACTCAAAAAACTGAAACCAAAACATGAATTTATGAAGCATAATCAAATGACAGATGACATAAATTTTGATCACTTGAAATTGCCAGATGCCAATTTAACTCCAATCAGGACAATGAAAAGCAATTTACAATATTGGAATTCAATAAAAGCAGTAAAGAACAGAATTTTGGTTTTATTCAGTTTGATTGCCATTATTGAATGAATTCCTGAATTGAGAGGATGAGTTTTACCTTGGAGTTCTGAGAGTAGATGGGAGTTGAAGTAAGCTTCGAAATGAGAGAGCTTCCATTTGCCAATTGGGAGAGTGGAAGAATTTGGAGATAACGGATAAACAGGGAAAGGTCGAAGCTTGAGAGAAAACATGGAGAATTTTGCTAATATGTTCCAATGTCCAGGGAGCGGTCTATGGACCGTTGTTTTGGATGGACATAAGGAAGTCGGTAGAGTGCGAAATTTTGATAAAACTTCACTTTGACCAATATGAAAAGAAAGACTTGGAGTCAACGGATAGTAATCAAAGATTATTCATTTTGGAAAAAAAATTTAGCAATGCTTCCGAATTTTCGATCTCGTTCAATTTGCCCTTCAGACTTTCAATCTGATTTTGAACTCTCCTAAATTTTGACTTCATATTGGTGTTGTTCTAACCGTTAATTATATCATAATTTTTATTCTTTTCCATCACGATAAAGATGGGTCAAGCAAGTCCCAACTTGAATAGATGAAATATTGAAATAATTAATAGCAATAGGACATTAGTGCGTATTGAAAGTTTAAGGGAATTCATAATCAAGGAAGTTCAAATAACAAAATAAAAAATGACATATAATTTCGAGAAGCTAAAGTTTTTATTACGAATAAAATTGAAAGGATAACTAATCCGTCAAATTTTTTATGAAATCAATTTGGTTTGATCAATCATCCGGCCAAATCAAACTATAATTTTATAAAATCAAGAGTCATGAAAAGTATGAATGGTAAAAATAAAAGTGTTCTGGTTACAATATGCAAAACATAAGTATATGCCAAAAGCTTTTGAGTTAAGTATACACAATTTTATAACCTACAAGATCAAAGTAGCATGAAGGGAATGAATTTAGTTTTATATGCATGCAACTGTTAGACGAATGATGCATTTATAATTTGTTATGAAAATTATAGTTACTGATAAATAACTCGAAACCCCCCTTTTTATCCATACTTGGAAATTACTAGATTCTTTTCTTAGAAAACAAGAAAAAAGAAAAAGCAGAAGAACCATTCAAACGTGAAGACCTCAAAAGTTAGGTCTTCCACCAAACTTCTTGGCAAGTTTAGGATCAAAACAGAGGAACTTTCCCCTTTTGTGTTTGGATTCTCTTATTGGGCCCTCCTTTTCTCTCTTATAAGCCCAAAGACCCCTCTTGCGAACAATCTAGACTATCCACGTGGCAGCACAACAGCCCGGGTCTAACAGAAAAGGAATTCCCCAACGCGTACGCGAAACAAAACTCCGAAAAAACATATCAAAAAATCAGATCCAATTAATTAGCGATAGAAGGATCTAGAAACCCTAGTCAAGTCTCCTATATAATGCTCGCTTCCTTCACTCTTCAAAGCCCAAATATTCACTACCTCCTCTGTCTTCATTTTTACGTCGTCTTCGACCTCTCTGCTTCTCCAAAACCCTAGATCTCCTTTAATCCCTAATATACAACATCAATGGCGGAGACTGAGACGTTTGCCTTCCAGGCCGAGATCAACCAGCTTCTGAGTTTGATCATCAACACCTTCTACAGCAACAAGGAGATCTTTCTCCGTGAGCTCATAAGTAACGCCTCCGATGTACGTATTTTCACCTTTTATTCTTATCCCGATTTATCATTTCAGTATTTTCTAGTGTTTATTGTATGAATCTTTGTGTTTTGCTTGTGAACGTTTTAAATTCAACGATTTAGTTTGTATGGCTTAGGTTAGAGATCTGAACATGTTAATTTTTATGCTGGGGTTTATGCTCGTTTTAATATGGGATGAAACTAATTTATTTCTTCTTTAGTCGTTACTTTTTTAGTTAAAAGTTTGAGAACAGGATTTGGGGTTTTTGATTTAGTTGTTCTGTTATGGCTTAAAAACACTGTGGCTTATCTGCTTATGGATTTCTGGGTTTTGATTTCACATTAGGGTTTTGATTAGTTCTTTGGGTATTTGTTTCATTTTTAATGATAATGATAGTGATATTGAATGTCAATTGAGTATTTGAGTTTCTCATACTATCAGAAGTTTGCTATCCTGTTTGCCCTTTTTATTCTCTTTTAGTATGTGTTAAAAGTTTGTAAGTTGAATATAATAAGGTTTTAAAAAAATATTTAAGTTGCACAAAAATATTTAAGTTGCAGGCATGATTTTGAAATCGCTATCTAAATTGTCTTTAGTGTTCCTGGCTCCTGGTGAATTGATGTTGAAAAACTATGTAGCGAATTGAACTTCCTTTAGCTTAGTTATAATAAATTGTCCCATATATTTTTTTCACGTTTACTCATCGTGTAATGCTCTGTTTGTAGGCTCTTGACAAGATTAGATTTGAGAGTTTGACTGACAAGAGCAAGCTCGATGGTCAGCCAGACCTCTTTATCCACATCATCCCTGACAAAGCCAACAATACCTTGACTATTATTGACAGTGGTATTGGGATGACCAAAGCTGGTAAGTTGATTTGTGTTAGACAATTTGTTATCTGTGTTATTCCAATTGTTGTATTGTGCTTAATGGTTTTGTTCTTATTTTGTCTTGTCAGATTTGGTGAACAACCTCGGTACCATTGCAAGGTCTGGCACCAAGGAATTTATGGAAGCTTTGGCCGCTGGTGCTGATGTTAGCATGATCGGTCAGTTTGGTGTTGGGTTCTATTCTGCTTATCTTGTTGCAGACAAGGTCATTGTTACCACCAAGCACAATGATGATGAGCAATATGTGTGGGAGTCTCAAGCTGGAGGCTCATTCACAGTCACCAGAGACAACTCTGGTGAGGTTCTCGGCAGGGGTACAAAGATTACTCTTCACCTCAAGGAGGACCAGCTTGAGTACCTTGAAGAGCGCCGCCTCAAGGATTTGGTTAAAAAGCACTCTGAGTTCATCAGCTACCCAATCTCACTCTGGATTGAGAAGACCACTGAGAAGGAGATTTCTGATGACGAAGATGAGGAAGAAAAGAAGGAAGAGGAAGGAAAGGTTGAGGATGTTGATGAAGAGAAAGAAAAAGAGGAGAAGAAAAAGAAGAAGATCCAGGAAGTGTCACATGAGTGGTCTTTGGTGAACAAGCAAAAACCTATCTGGATGAGGAAGCCAGAGGAGATCACTAAGGAAGAGTATTCAGCTTTCTACAAGAGTCTTACCAATGACTGGGAGGAGCACCTTTCTGTGAAGCACTTTTCAGTTGAGGGTCAGCTTGAGTTCAAGGCCATCCTTTTTGTTCCCAAGAGGGCTCCGTTTGATCTCTTTGACACAAGGAAGAAGCCCAATAACATCAAGCTCTATGTCCGCCGTGTCTTCATCATGGACAACTGTGAGGAGCTGATCCCTGAATACCTTGGCTTTGTTAAGGGTATTGTGGACTCTGAGGATCTCCCTCTTAACATTTCAAGAGAGATGTTGCAGCAAAACAAGATCTTGAAGGTCATCCGTAAAAACTTGGTGAAGAAGTGCATTGAGATGTTCCAAGAGATTGCTGAGAACAAGGAAGACTACAACAAGTTCTACGAGTCATTCTCCAAGAACCTCAAGCTTGGAATCCATGAGGACTCCCAGAACAAGACAAAGCTTGCTGAGTTGCTCAGATATCACTCCACCAAGAGCGGTGAAGAGATGACCAGTCTCAAGGACTATGTGACAAGGATGAAGGAGGGCCAGAGCGATATTTACTACATCACCGGTGAGAGCAAGAAGGCTGTTGAGAACTCTCCATTCCTTGAGAAGCTGAAGAAGAAGGGATATGAGGTCCTCTTCATGGTTGATGCTATTGATGAGTACGCTGTTGGTCAGCTCAAGGAGTTTGAGGGCAAGAAGCTTGTCTCAGCCACCAAGGAAGGTCTCAAGCTTGATGAGAGTGAAGACGAGGCAAAGAAGAAGGAAGAGTTGAAGGAGAAGTTTGAGGGACTCTGCAAGGTTGTGAAGGATGTTTTGGGTGACAGAGTGGAGAAGGTTGTTGTGTCTGACCGTGTGGTCGACTCTCCCTGCTGTTTGGTGACAGGCGAGTATGGCTGGACTGCCAACATGGAAAGAATCATGAAGGCTCAGGCCTTGAGGGATAACAGCATGGCTGGGTACATGTCGAGCAAGAAGACCATGGAGATCAACCCAGAGAACCCCATCATGGAGGAGCTGAGAAAGAGGGCTGATGCAGACAAGAATGACAAGTCAGTGAAGGACCTTGTTCTCCTTCTGTTCGAGACTGCTCTCCTCACCTCTGGGTTCAGCCTTGATGACCCCAACACCTTCGGCAACAGGATCCACAGAATGTTGAAGCTTGGATTGAGCATTGACGACGATGCTGTTGACGGTGATGCTGAGATGCCCCCATTGGAGGACGCTGATGCTGATGCTGAGGGCAGCAAGATGGAGGAAGTTGATTAAGTGATGTGTCTGAAACAAACCCCCCCTCCTTCTTTCCAACCCACCACCAAGCAGTAGTTTTTTCTCCATATTAGTGATGTTATATTTTCTTACTTTCTTTAGTTAATTTTGGATATTTTGGGATGGTTACTGCTGTTTTTGTTATCGGATATTATAATTACCTTCTTTTTGTTAATGCATTTGGAACTATTGTCTCCTACGGCTGTTTCTGTGGTTTTGCTTCTATTAGTCTTTGATGCTTGGTTGTGAATCTTGTTCCTTCTTATTTGTTATGTAATATAATCTAGTTCATTTTTGCATGATTGTTTCATTGGTTGTTAGGATAATTTTACAAGGGTATTTTCCTTAATTTGGTGATTTATTTATATCATCGTCTATGGGATTCAAAACCGGTTATAAGATTAACAAAATTCAAAAGAAAAATTATTAGAACAAAGAGTTGTTTACACCAACATCCTTGGAAGTTTTTGATTTTTTAATATTTTGATTTTTTAATAAAACTTCCTGATGTTTTAGAAGTTGTACGAACATCTCCTTATATTTTAAATTGTTTTTACAAAATTTTTTTTATTAATGTTTTAAATCTTAAAATTGATCTAAATAACAAAGTTGACTTTTGAGATTAAATTGGGGTTAGTTTTGTCATTTGAGTAAGTTATAATTTTGTCTTTTGTATAAATATTTGTATAGTTTTTTTTGACCCACTTCAAATTATGGGTTTGTTTAGCACGTTATTACTATGCCTGCTGAGTATAAATTTTGGGGACAAATATTGGTATAAATTTACCAACATTTGCAAGTATAAATGGCAACTCCCTAGAGTTAAAAATTAGAGAACGAAAATGAGAACCCGACTTAGATTGTGCTGTTTTCTGTTGCGGCACAGCTGCCCAGCTTGAGCATGAGTTCAAGCGGTAACACAGGGCCTCAGGCTCCAATTTTAGTGTGAAATGTGTCAGCCAAAATGACACTGTATTCTGTTCACAAGCAGTCTCTGTCATTTTCCCTTCCCAGCCACAAGAAGCTGCCCAAGTGCTCATTTTCCCTCCTCAGTCGTTCAATGCTCAATGAATTATTTGATAACGACGTACGACGTACGACGTAGAACAAATCATTCTTTTTAGTCACCCAAGAGGAGAAAAAGATTGCTGCTCTTGTCGTTTGGTCGTTTCACCATAAAAAAGCGCACATACTCCTCATTCGACCAATTTTCCTTCATTTATACGACACAGTTTGGCCTCAAGCAGGCAGACAGATGCTTAGAGGACCATCAATGAATCATAACTTAGCAAAGCCAAGAGGATAGAATTACGTGGCAAAATCACACTCGTCGGTGTAGCCTACAATTCTGTGTGCACCTCCCAATAAAATCCAGTATCATAAGAAGCCAAAATCAGAAGCCACATACAATTAAAAGCAATTTCAGTCGTAGAGCATAAAATAAAATACACACAGCCAAAAAATATTCAAAAGAAACAACGAAAATAATGATGTAAAAAATTTCTTCTTGGCCCTTTACATAAGAGTGGAGTGGGCCACATTCTCTTCAGAAACATGCAAAACCACATCAAGTTAATTAAAAAATGATGTCCCTTGGAGCTTAAAATTGGAAATTTTCAAATTTCAGGTGTCGTCCACTTGTGAGTGAAATACAAAGCTCGGAAATGTTGTGGTGATGTCTCTGCTCAGAAAACAAAAAACACATCATCATCAGAAGTTATAGCACACAACCAGTTGATCTGTTATATATAATCAGCGAGTTCAATTAAATCTGAAATTTAGTACAGAAAAAAATAATTATTCATTTTTAATGTTTTTAGTCGGCATTGATCAATTGCCCACTGTTCATCACAGGTAAATCAAAATCAAAACAGATATCCTGATAAAAAGATTATGATCACGTCATTCTACCAAAGGATATTTAGAGACTTGTAGTTTTAAGTGTACATGAAAACACCAACGTCGACGAAAAAAGAATGATGTTTTGAAATCTTTTCCACAAGATTTATCTTCTCATTGTTTAGCCAGAAAAGTTTATCTTGGTCTAAGCAGGCATAAAGTTGGAAACATTTGTAAGGACAAGGTCTCGTAACATGATAAGTATATATGAAAACTTACTTGAGGTATTGAAGCGTCATATTTTTAAGAAGGGATGGGTGCCGCAAAACAAGGCTTCTCCACTCTTCCTTGTCGATCCTCCCATCATGTTTAGTATCGGCTTCCTCAAAGGTCTGAAACAAGGTTCCAAAAGAAAAAAGAAATATTTAATCAACTTCAGTAACATACCAAGCACTCCTTCATGTAGCCAATATATCTAGGAACATCATACATAAACATCTAATACTAAAGTTGGGTAGAGAAAGCACCTTATCAATTATACTTTCTATCACATCATCTGAAAGATTCATGCCAGATTCTGCAAGGGTAGCGACTACCATTTGCTTCACCTAGATATATAGAAACATAAATAAGAACATGCGGACTGTTGGAAAGAAACATAAAGAAGCTTAATAAATGAATTCAGAGATAAACAGATAGTTCACTTAGGAACAAATAAATTACCTCCTGTCTTTCAATGAAGCCTTGTTGTTTGAGGTCATATAATTGAAAAGAAACTGAAATTTGAGATTTTAAAAATTAATATTAATGAGGAAAAAAAAAAAAGACATTACAAGGTCTAATTGATCAACAAAAAATAAACCTTAAAACCTCGCAATCATATTCCACATGTTACAGTTTAGCATTGATAAACATTAACTGATTGATATTACAATTTATAAATGACTTATATTATCAATAAACACAAAACTTACACTCAATCTTATCGTCAATTGGGGCGTTAGGATGAAAGACAGACAGGGCTCGTGCAAACTCTTCAAAACCTAGTATTCCATTGTGCTTTGTGTCAAACAAGTCAAATACCTGCAATAATGAGCAATAAATAATCGGCGCCTTATCCAAGGTACTTAAGACTTAGCAAAGGCTGTAAGATGCATAATTGATACTATAAATAATCAAGATGATGGAATTAAAGAGAAGACTATAACAAGTTTGAAGAAGATATAATTTCTCACAGAGAAACGTACACGATCAGCAAACAAGCTCTCTTTCTTGTTTGTCTTGAATAATGCCAGTTGAAACTCCTCCTACACCATGGCATTAAATAAACAACTTTTAAGAAAGAAAAAGAGTGTAGGGAACGTAGAAATGTGGCAGCATAAGGAAGGGACCAGGAATTTATGGAAAAATTTAGGTGAATATGCATTGCAAATACAATTCTAACCCAAATGTATACATGAAAAGCATTGCCTAAAGAACAGTAAGATTATACAAACCTTGTTAATCAATCCATCATCAATCACTGCACTGCTGATCTTCTTAAATAGCTCATAAAGTGCCTCTATTTCACTCACGCTGACTGTATCAAATAAGAAATAACAATTCCCAGTACTATGAGAGTCCATTGTTTAGATATAAAACTGAAATAGTGGACACATAGACATAGTAAGAAAAAAAATGCTAATTTCTTTGGTGAAATGACATACACACTGTCTCCCTTGCTAGAATTTCAGGGTCTTCTAAACCTCTTGATTGCTTGTACAACTCAAGATCACAGCACCTCAGTAGGGAAGCACATAAATGCTTTAACCCCTCTATGCACTGCAACATGATATTTTCTGCAGATCAAAACACTCCATACCTGGTTCACATGGAAAAATGAAAAACAAATCATGAAATTTCCTTTAAGTCTATCTTTAAAAGAAAGGATCCTAAAGCATGTAAATATCAAAACAAACCTTTTAACCATTTCCTACTTCTTCTAACTCACGCCCAAATCCAAGATCCGTAAAATTTGGAGCAGCCAAAGCTATATCTGTTTTGATAGATAGCTGAACTGAATCAAGTAGAACATGGTAGATTAGAAACCCATCTCAAAAACAGGTTTTACTCTTGTAAAGCCCGAAACGAAAAGCAAACCCACAATAACTGAAGCAATGGAAGTGTATATGACTTGACCAAAGTTTTTTTTAATTTTTTAATTTTTATTTTTAATTTTTTTAAATTTACATGAAGATGAAAGGGGTCAAATGTAGCTCTTAAACCAACAAAACAGTCACAATGAAATACTAAAACCTAAATCCAATCCTAACCTAAACATTTCCATTGAAAAAGAGCAACAATTTCATGATTTAGTCATATCCATCCTAGTAATAGCATTTACAGTACCTCACCTCAGCTAAACACTCTCTTCTATTTCTATACACCACAACGGTTTTAGAGTCCAAACATCTAACTGGATTTGAATAAGAAAAACATGCACAATTATTTCACCGAATAAAACCCACATAACCAAACAAATTTTCAATTCAAACCAAGAAAACGAAATATAAATTACGAATCTGTATTGTGCTTACTGAATTCACAACCCAAATTGGCATTGTGATTGCTTAACAACACATAACTAAGAAACAATCCGGCAAAATGTAAGAAATTTCACACTAAATTTCAGCTTAGAAATCACGGAAGCTGACTAATTATAACTCCCCAATCCTCCATACGTATTCCACAACCAAACATAAATCCACACGCACACAAAAAAAAAAACACAACACCAAACAGAAACATGAAAAACAAGCTAGCAATCCCCAAATCCGAATCCGAATCCGAATCCGAGATCCAAACATTGAGCACAACAATCCGAACGCAATTGAAAGACGCAAATATAAACAAAAGAAGCTCAGCGATTTATTTGGCCGTGGAGAAAATTCGGGCAATTGAAAAAAAACATATTGAGAGAATCAGAACGAAAAGGAAGATTCAGAAATTGGAGAATTACAACAAAAAGATAGAAACTTTACTTTGAGAGAGAGAGAGAGGGAGAAGGAAGAGCGCTGTGGCTGAGCAGCTGTGTTCTTGGAGGGCGATGGTATGCGATCTCTGTGCAGCTATGTAGCGAATCTCCTGTTTATATATGGAGGTTACGAATGTGATAGACAGAGAAGAAGAAGAAGAAGAAGAAGAAGAGCATGTTGTTACAAACTACAAAGACAGATATTCATTTCTGCCAAGGACTGTTTTATGATGCGGAGAGCGAAACGACGTCGTTCGGGAGTTGGATTGGTAGATTGCCATCCGCCGCTAGTGAATTATTGGACTTGGAGAGGGTGTGTTCGTTTGTTGTTTGTTTTTGGGTTTTTTTTTTTTTTATTTTAAAATTTTAAATTTTTTTAAAAATAATAAATTTTATTTTATTTCCTTTTTATTGGGAAAGATAATATGCATGCTCGGCAATCATTTTAGCTTTTCAAAAGATTTTAAACAATTATTTATTTATTATAGCATACTTTAATTGAGCCTTTTAATTAAGATTGCAAAATTAAATATTTCATAATTTAAAACCTAGTTTGGCATAATAAGGTCTTTTTAGTAAAGAAAAAAAAAATGTTAATATACAAATTAGAGGTGAAATTCAAGTGGAATTGTGTAATTTCCATATTAAGTTTTAGTCATTTCAAAAGAAGGACAGTTGTCACAATTCGGATCGGTTCCGTCGTAGCACGATATTATTCTCTTTAGGCCATTCCATGCCTTCACGGTTTTGTTTCTGGAAACTCACGAGCAACTTCCCAGTTGGTCACTCATTTTGGGATTGCTCTAGTATAAACTCGCTTAATTTCGAAGACTCCAAAGTCAGTGAGCTCCAAAAAGACTTCATGTTAGATGGATGTGGACATGTACATATAAGGCACATCACTCCCTCTTCATTGGTCGATGTAGGATGTTACAATAGTCTTTTTTTATTTATATATTTTTGATTGTGGTGTTATGACTTAAGGCAATTTTGATCAAATTGAAATTATTCAGTTGTGAAGTTATAACCCAACTTCGACATGTGCCCTACATCCCATGTTGACAACAAAATCAAGGGTCCATGTATGACATGACTAAATAATGTGAAGATAAAAAATATATATATTTATATTGAATAATGTTTGTTTGCTTTTTTTCTCTGAATGTCTGAATTGCATAATGTTTAATTTGCCCATATTTCATGTCACGTGAACTTGATAGCACATTATATTATTCGTGTTATTATAAATGTTGGGATGGTTTAATTTGGAGGTTGTGGGTATACTCGAGTGCTGGTGGTGAGAGTAACTAAGTTTTTTTAAAACTTTTTTTTATTTAAAATAAAAACTGTGGTATTATTCAAGATATTTTGATTGATTATTTTATTCCTCTTAGTTAATAAATAATATATCATTTGTGTTTAAAATAAAACTATCTTAAAAAACAATAATAAAAAATCCAAAATTTCATTTTAAAAGTCATAAATAAATCCAAAAAGAATTAAAAATATCTAAACAAAGAGAGGCCCATTGGGCCTAGTGGTTGAGTGTGTTGTGGGTTGACGTGAAGGTCTATGGACCACAATCCCCATATATATATATATATATATATATATATATATATATATAAATAAATAAAAACGTAGAGACAAAATGAGGTTGAAGAGAAACACAAAACCTCCACGATTGTTTACCTGGAAACGCAATCAAAAGCCCCCTCAAAAAGCCAATTTCTAATCAATTCGAATTCGAAACCATAATCAAAATCGAAGCTTTGAAATTAGGGTTACAATCTAAGCATTCAAGCTGTTAAGCTTGTTTGAGAAGCAAAAGCGCTCAGAGTCTAATCGATGGGGAAGAGAAAAGAGCGTCGTCTTGCAGCTAAGACCAACGCTGGTCGCAGAGTCAAGCTTGATCTTTTCGCGGAACCCTCTGGTACTCTCTCTCTCTCTCTCTCTCTCTCTCTCTCTCTCTCTATATATATATATATATATATATATATACACACATATATACACACACACACATAGGTATGTGTATATATATCTGTACTATGTGATTTATGCATGCATTTGTCCTCGAGATTATTTAAATCGTTTCTCTTTAGTGTTTTCTAAGTATTATTTTTCCTGTTTAATTGTCTGTGTGTCTCTATTTCTGGGGTTTTGTTTCATCTAGTTGTGTATAGTCATTAGCTTGTCTAAGAAGTGTCTTCATATATACATGTACACACACGTATTCTAAAAGTTAGCTGAATAGCGGACGCGGAAGTAACAATCGCTGCAGTTTTGGGATGAAAACGGTATTTTTAGATTATTGGTGGATTGAAGGACTCTTCTTCGGAACATTTTAGATGTGTTTCATTTTGTTTGTTTTTGTTTTTTAAATATGTCCCTTTAGTATCATTAACTGACGTTATTTTTCACTAATGTTGATAATGCCATATTCCTGTACGGAATTGGATGATACATAAATGATTATGTGTAGTTTATCTACATTTCGGGGTATCATGTTGAGCAACTTGTTTGCCTTTATAGGAGATTTGGGTGGCTCTGCTGAACATGATGAGCTTGGAGGAGATATGAAATCCAAAGGCCATGCTGGGTTACCCAATTCACCATCTTCTTCAGGTGGGTTCCGTCAGTTTTCTTCAAAAAGGACTTTGTAGAGAGGACATGTGTGCTCAACATTATGTTGTTCGGTGGAATTATGGATACTATATGTGCAAGACATGTTATGTTGTTTGCCCCCCAAGATTTTGTTTTCAGACTGTAGGGTGGCTGTTGTCTTGTTGAGAACATTCACTATCAGATCAGGTCGGGCCCTGCCACAGTGAAATTATGAATCACCCCTATTCGTTATTCCCTTTTTGGCACCAACAAAGCATTTTGGAGATTTCAGCCGGGAAATTTTTCTATCGGTTCGTATGTCCTGTCTTTATTTTGCTTTGTACTTGCTGACAATTTTCTTCCTTGTGTAACAGGTGGCTGCAATGAAGAGATCCTAATCTTCTCATTTCAAATTTTAACTTAGACAGCCTTTTGTCTCCCCCACTCTTAGTTGCTATTACTTCCCTTCTAAATAAAGATTCCATCCTTTGTTTGTTTAGGTGCTGATATGTTGGTGATTACTAAGTAGATAATATGATGGATTGGGTAGTGTTTGACAAGCGAGTATATTATGCGTGCAGGTCAGCAACCACAAAATCCGTTGCTGTTACTTGGGCAATATAGTGATGATGAGTTGGATGATGACTCAAATCAAGTACTTAGCAATGCTGCTGTAGGAAATTCCTCACCTGAGAATAATGATGAGGTAATTAAATGGATTCTCTACTTTCTTCAATGTCCCGTGTCCTTACCAATCTGGAGCTTAGTTTATTGAGTAGCTTAGTGAGTGGGGCTTTATTATGACTCTCTCTCTCTCTCTCTCTGTGTCTGATGTACTAATTGGGGCATGTCTCTAAGTAAAGCTAGGTACTAAAATTTAAGTTCTCTTTACCTCTCAGACCTTTCATTTTGTATTTACTTCACATGCTCAATGCTTTGCCTCTTTCAGGTTAAGAGTTCGCTTGGTGAATCTTATCAGCATATGGATACCAATGCTGATGAAGACCTTGCTTCTCAGAAGGTTAAGCAACAGGGAGGGGATACAAACTGTGCCCCGAATGATTGTGACCAGAGCATGGAGGACAGTGATAAAAGAGAAAATGATGATGTGGCCTCAAGTGATTTACGCACAGAATTGTATTTGACAGAACAAGCCTCTGTTCCTGAAACTTCTAGTTTACAAGTCATTGGAGATGTCAGTTCAGGCTGGAAGATTGTGATGCATGAAGAGAGTAATAGCTATTATTACTGGAATACTGAAACGGGGGAAACTTCATGGGAAGTACCTGATGTTTTGACCCAGGAAACCAAGTTAACGAGTGACCAGAAAACACCTACTGTTGCAGGAAAGTTGGAGAACGTTCCTGTTGGTACAGAAGAGTCTAACTTAACTTCTGATGTGAAATTAGATGGTTTTTCTAATTCTGACACAAATGAAGGGGCTGCCAATATGGTTCCTCATGGAACAGAATCGTATGGACATGGGTGTGGGTGTGGGTCCCAAATGGATCAGTGGAATCTAGCATGCAATAATCAAGCTACTCATGATACAATGGCTAATGAAGATCTTGAATCAGGGATTGATCTCTCTTCTCGTCTTGTCAAACATTGTGAGGCTTTGTTAGAAAGATTGAAGTCATTACAAGGGTATGGCATGTTTTGCTCTGCTCCCAATTTTTTTGAATTTATTTAAATGCCCACTTGGTTTTTTGTTTTGCTTCTGGAGATTTATAATAACTTAATTTATATGTTTCAGGTCCAAGGAACAATTGCAAGATCTCAACTGGATCTCAAAGTATACTTTGGAAGTTGAGATAAGACTCTTTGATTTTCAGTCCCTTTTATCTTATGGGTCATCCTTGCTTCCATTTTGGATGCATTCTGAAAGACAGCTTAAACGGGTTGAGAGTGCTATAAATGATGAAATGTCCAAAATTTCTAAATCTGTACAAACGGATGAAGTTCAGGCAGCTCATGCATCTTTCTCCCAGGGAGAAACAAATTTTCAGGAAAGCGTGGGATGTAAAACTGAAGCAGATCAAGTTGAAGCTTTGGATGATTTTCATGCTACCCCTAGTGTTGATACATTAGCAATAGTCTCTAAAGAACGTTCAGGTGTAAATGCCGAGCATGTTTCTGAATTTGGCTCGCCTACTAGGCATATGGAGAGCGGTGTAAGTGAACAAGTCAATGGGCTGGCAGTTCCCATTGAGTCAACTACCAAGAATGATTTTTGTGCTGGGGAAGAGGTTGACATGGATGTGGACATGGAAGTTGAAGATTCAAATTCTGCAGGAAATACAACTATTGCATATGCATTGAATGCCACGGTGTTTGCTCCGTCAGAGCAGCCAATTAATCCTAGCCCACCTTCAGTATACACATCTTCAGTGCCAGAGGATACATTCACTATACCACCTCCCCCAGATGAGGAATGGATTCCTCCACCACCACCTGATAATGAACAGGTTCCTCCACCCCCACCTGATGAGCCCCCACCTCAGCCCCCGCATCCTCCTTTGTCATCTTACCCTGCGACAGGGCAAGCTCCTTATCCAGAGCAATACAATTTTTCCTATCCAAGTTCCAGTTTTGAATATTATGGGCATACAGTTACTGAAGGGCCTAGTAGTACTTTTTATGGACATCCTGAAGGATGCCAAGTTTCTATGTCCCATGCACCACTTTACTATGCTGCAGTTCCTGGCACCTATACTGAAACTTCTCAGGCTGCAGCTAACCCTGTTGAGTCTGTCACATATTATGGGCTTCAAGATGGAACAGGACTCTCTGTTCCTGTAGTCAATGGTGTAGAGTCTTTACAGTTTCACAGTGAGTCTGCTCCTCTTAGCTATGAAAACCTTGTATCCGATCGTACTGGATCTATCAACTCCTTTGCAGGAGCAGGCAGTAGTGGTTCATTGCCAAATGTGAATATTGATAGTTCTGCTGTTGATGGTGAGACTGGTGGGGCATCTATGGATGTTCCATCTACCACATCCACAATCCAAGCACCTGCAATCATTTCAGTGAAAAGTAATGTTCCTGTGCCATCAACTAATCATGCCCCTAGTGCTGCATCTATTCCTGCCACATCGGAGGTTACTAAGGCTCAGTCTAAAGGTAAAGCTTTTAAACACCTAATAAGATGGAGTAATGTGCTTTTCACGGCATTTTTTTATGTCATCCTACTTCTTGTTAATGTTCTTGATGGAGTTAAGCTGTGACTAGTTATAATAGGTTAGACAACCCATTGTGCAAATGATGTGTGAAAGAGAGTTCTCTCTCCTCCCCCCCCTCCTTTTTTGGGGCTCTCTACCATACATAATAAGTTAATAACATATATGGAAAGCAACAAGCCAACAAGCATTCTTTTTTAGTTCAACCACGTGGTGTTAAACTTCTATTCCAGTGACATGCATAATTACAGGCATACTCATCATTTTCTTTTCTCTTATTCAGTTCCACGTACTAAAAAGCGAATGGTTGCAGTTGCTTCCTCCTTGAGGTCTAATAAGAAAGTCTCCAGTTTAGTAGACAAGGTATGCTTTTTGTTTTTGATTTTTTACATTGCTACTAGCATCAGTATAATTATGGATCACCTAATTTTAATTTCAAATCAACCAGTGGAAAGCAGCAAAAGAGGAGTTGCTTGAAGATGAGGAGGAACCTCAAAATGCATATGAGTTGTTTGAGAGGAAGCGACAAAGGGGAATAGAGGTTTGCTGGACTTTATTTGTACAAGTTACTGTATCTTGGCTCCTTCTGGTTTCTTATGTTCCCTTTGTTGCAGCAATGGTATGCACAACAAATTACCAGCGGAGAGGCCAAAGATAATGCCAATTTTCAGCCTCTTGGTGGCGATTGGTATGATGACTTGAAATCTTACACTTAACACATTCTTGAAAGAAATTATAAAGTTGCTGAGCTGCAGTAGGGACAGTTTAATATTTTACTGTTAAAGTCCAAAGTTTTCTGGTATATTTATTATTGTTTTGGGTGACTTGGTCAGAGTCTCCAAGTTTTCAACTTGTTAAATACAAGTTTCGTATCATATGAACTTTCTTGTGATGTGATTGCTATGTTTCATACAGGCGTGAGAAGGTGAAGCGAAGAAAAGCTCAATTAGCCCGCAAAGCTGGACAAACCGCATCAACACCTGGACCTGAGGCACATGCGGATGGGAACCAGAAGCCTGATCTGGCAGAACTCTCAAGGGGTCTCCCCTCCGGTTGGCAGGTATATGTTTAGGGGACACATTATTTAATGGCCAGGAAGTGTTGCTTTTCAACATTTCTGTTATGTTGCCTCCTGGAGTGAGAAGGAAAATTCTGCATGTGCTCTAGTTGGATTTGTTTGAGTCTTTTCCTTGCTTGCTAGATTGTATGCTTATTGTCAAAGCCATTAAACGCTTCTTCAAAGCATGTGATCTTGTTCTGCAAAATCTGAAATTTTTTTTTTTAATTTTTAATTTTTTTCAGGCCTACTGGGATGAATCCTCAAAGCAGGTTTATTATGGAAATACGGCGACCTCAGAAACTACGTGGACTCAACCAACAAAATGAAGTCTTCAAATTTTCATTTGTAGTTATTTGGTTGACTTGTGTACTATCCAGGTTGAATTAGGAATGTAAGAGGGCCTGCCATCTTTACATAGAGATCCTCAGCTACAATAAGAAATTTTGGGATAGTTATTAGTGTCGATTTTATCTTGGTCAGATTGTTTTCGGGGGAAGTTCCCTTGATGCATCCTTGTGAGAATCATTTAACTCTCCAAAAGAAGGAAAAAATCATTTAATTTTTTAAGAGGCCACTTTGCCTGTTCTTTAACCAAATACTTTTAAGTTTATCGCTAGGGGCAATAAGATTATAAATATGAGGCCAATCTTTTCACAATGCACCAACAACAAAAATATAGATTTCTCTGTAGGCCAATCTTTTGAGGTACTCTGTGAAAATCTCACATTAAAAAACCACAATCTTATAAAGGTGTTTATAAAGAAAGCACTATGATTGATTTGTAAGTGTAGTTAACATTGGAAAGTTGGGCCAATGGCCTAGGCTTGGATTTGGATTAGGCTTTCATTAATAATAATTATATTAATCAAAGACTTGGGCCATGGCCTTGCGGCCATGGCTATACAATTTTTTTTTAAAATTCAAAAAATAAGTACAGTCTCGCGGCTATACTATTATATATACAAAAAGGCCGGCCCATGGCCTAAGTCCACGTGTCAAAGAGGTAAAGCCATATTATTTTTAAATGCAAAAAAAGAGTAGAGCCGCACGGGTATACTACTTTTTTAAAATTCAAAAAAAACGTATAGCCGTGCGGCTGTACTATATATATAAAAAGGCCGGCCCATGGTCTAAGCTCAAGTGTCAAAGAGTCCTAAGCCCACATGTCAAGGAGGTAAAGCCATACTATTTTTTAAATGCAAAAAAGGAGTATAGCCGTACGGCTATACTATTTTTTTAAAATTCAAAAAAAACAGTATAGCCGTGCGGCTGTACTATTATATATATAAAAAGGCCGGCCCATTGCCTAAGCCCAAGTGTCAAAGAGGCCTAGGCCCACGTGTCAAGGAGGTAAAGCGATACTATTTTTTAAATGCAAAAAAGGAGTATAGCCGTGCGGCTGTACTATTATATATATATATATATATAAGGGGTCGGCCCATGGCCTAAGCCCAAGTGTCAAAGAGGCCTAAGCCCACGTGTCAAGGAGGTAAAGCCATACTATTTTTTAAATGCAAAAAAGGAGTATAGCCGAATGGCCATACTATTTTTTTAAAATTCAAATAAATAGTATAGCCGCGTGGCTATACTATTATATATACATAAAAAGGCCGGCCCATGGCCTAGGCCCACGTGTCAAAGAGGCCTGAGCCCACGTACATCAAAACCATAACTCTGCCCTCCATATTGTACATACAGGTATTCTTTCGGAGATGAGGATGGCGGCGGAATCTGTAAGATTTCAAGTATGTCCGATGTGGGGGGCAAAGGCAAGTCTTTTTTCTTCAGAGAATACTAAACATCAGCTATAAGAAGCCAAATAATATCAAGGTCGATAGATGCATCACGGAGACCTTGAAAGGCTTCAAATATATTTTCACAATGCACCAACAATAAAAATATAGATTTCTCTGTAGGCCAATCTTTTGAGGTGCTCTTTGTGAAAACCCCACATTAAAAAATCACACTCTTATAAAGGTGTTTATAAAGAAAGCACTATGATGGATTTGTAACTGTAGTTAACATTGGAAAGTTGGGCCAATGGCCTAGGCTATAGCCTTGGCTTTGGATTAGGCTTTCATTAATAATAATTATATTAATCAAACACTTGGGCCTTGGCCTTGCGGCCAGGGCTATACAAATTTTTTTTTAATTCAAAAAATAAGTATAGCCTTGCGGCTATACTATTATATCTATAAAAAAGGCCGGCCCATGGCCTAAGCCCACGTGTCAAAGAGACCTAAGCCCACGTGTCAAAGAGGTAAAGCCATACTATTTTTTAAATGTAAAAAAGGAGTATAGCCGACCGGCTATACTATTTTTTTTAAATTCAAATAAATAGTATAGCCGTGCGGCTATACTATTATATATATAAAAAGGCCGGCCCATGGCCTAAGCCCAAGTGTCAAAGAGGCCTAAGCCCACATGTCAAGGAGGTAAAGCCATACTATTTTTTAAATGCAAAAAAAACGTATAGCCGTGCGGCTGTACTATTATATATATATAAAAAGGCCGGCCCATGGCCTAAACCCACGTGTCAAAGAGGCCTAAGCCCACGTGTGAAATAGGTAAAGCCATACGATTTTTTAAATGCAAAAAAGGAGTATAGCCGGACGGCTATACTAATTTTTTAAAATTAAAAAAAAAAAGTATAGCCGTGTGGCTGTACTATTATATATATAAAAAGGCCGGCCCATGGCCTAAGCCCACGTGTCAAAGAGGCCCAAGCCCATGTGTCAAAGAGGCATATTATTTTTTAAATGCAAAAAAGGAGTATAGCTAAACGGCTATACTATTTTTTAAAATTCAAATAAATAGTATAGCCGCACGGCTATACTATTATATATATTAAAATGCCGGCCCATTGCCTAAGCCCACCTGTCAAAGAGGCCTAAGCCCACGTGTCAAAGAGGTAAATCCATACTATTTTTTAAATGCAAAAAAGGAGTATAGCCGACCGGCTATACTATTTTTTTAAAATTCAAATAAATAGTATAGCCGTCCGGCTGTACTATATTATATATATAAAAAGGCCGGCCCATGGCCTAAGCCCAAGCTGACGAATTTCGTCGCGAGATGTTTATTTATTTATTTTAAAAATAAAATTTATGAAAATTATTTTTTTTTCTTTTCATAATTAAATAATATCTTAGCTTGATTTAATTACATTCATTAGTAATTATGTTCTAACAATTATTTCTCTAGTCGATAAATAGTATTAAATATTTTAATTAACATCATAAGTGATATTACTTAATAAGTAGTATTTAGTTGTTAAAATTCTTAATACCCATATTAAACACGTACGCACGTATTTTTTAATAGTACTTCTGTATACGTCTTAAAGACTCGGTATAATGAAACAAACGTATTGTACACATACGCACGTATTTTAATGATTAATTAATTACTATTTATCAAGTAATTTACGAAATTGAGTAAAATATTTAAATATTCACTAAAGAAATAATAATTAAAACAAAATCACTAATTAAAGTAATTAAAAAAGGGCTAAGGTATTACCTAATTACATGTATTGAATTGAAGAAGTTGGCCCACAAGCAAAAGTAAAGAAACAAATTTTCAAAAAAAAAAATATATTATTAAAATTTTAAATTAAAAAAAAAACAAAAGGAACACAACCTCTCCCGACGAAATTTCGTCGGCACAAGTGCACAGACCTCTCCCGTCGAAAAAATGTATGCCAACAAAATTTCGTCGGGGCAAGCCTAATCCGGCAAATTTTGTCGGCATAGACCTATGCCGACGAAATTTCGTCGCGAGAGGCTTATTTCTTTTTTAACAAAATAAAAATTCTGAAAATTATTTTTTTTTCTTTTCATAATTAAATACTATCTTAGCTTGATTTAATTACATTCATTAGTAATTATGTTCTAACAATTATTTCTCTAGTCGATAAATAGTATTAAATATTTTAATTAACATCATAAGTGACATTACTTAATGAATAGTATTTAGTTGTTAAAATTCTTAATACCCATATTATACACGTACGTACGTATTTTTCAATAGTACTTCCGTATACGTCTTAAAGACTCGGTATAATGAAAGCAAACGTATTGTACACGTACGCACGTATTTTAACGATTAATTAATTACTATTTACCAAGTAATTTATGAAATTGAGTAAAATATTTAAATATTCACTAAAGAAATAATAATTAAAACATAATCACTAATTAAAGTAATCAAAAAAGGGCTAAGGTATTACCTAATTACATGTATTGAATTGAAGAAGTGGGCCCAAAAGCAAAAGTAAAGAAACAAATTTTCAACCAAAAAAATAATAAAATTATTATTAAAAATACAAATTTTTTTTTATTTTAAAAAAAGGAACACAACCTCTCCCAACGAAATTTCGTCGGCACAAGTGCATAGACCTCTCCCGACGACAAAATCTATGCCGACGAAATTTCGTCGGGGCAAACCTGATCCGGCATATTTTGTCGGCATAGATCTATGCCCACGAAATTTCGTCGCGAGAGGTTTACTTCTTTTTAAAAAAAATAAAATTTTAGAAAATTATTTTTTTTCTTAGCTTGATTTAATTACATTCATTAGTAATTATGTTCTAACAATTATTTCTCTAGTCGATAAATGGTATTAAATATTTAAATTAACATCATAAATAATATTACTTAATAAATAGTATTTAGTTGTTAAAATTCTTAATACCCATATTATACACGTAGGTACGTATTTTTCAATAGTACTTCCATATACGTCTTAAAGACTCGGTATAATGAAAGCAAACGTATTGTACACGTACGCACGGATTTTAATGATTAATTAATTACTATTTACCAAGTAATTTACGAAATTGAGTAAAATATTTAAATATTCACTAAAGAAATAATAATTAAAACATAATCAATAAGTAAAGTAATGAAAAAAGGGCTAAGGTATTACCTAATTACATGTATTGAATTGAAGAAGTTGGCCCAAAAGCAAAAGTAAAGAAACAAATTTTCAACAAAAAATATTTTTTTTATTAAAAATTAAATTTTTTTATTTTTTTTAAAAAGGACACAACCTCTCCCGACGAATTTTCGTCGGCACAAGTGCATAAACCTCTCCCGACGAAAGATTCTATTCCGACGAAATTTCGTCGGGGCAAACCTAATCCGGCAAATTTTGTCGGCATAGACTTATGCCGACAAAATTTCGTCGCGAGAGGTTCATTTCTTTTTTAAAAATATAAAAATTCTGAATTTTTTTTTTCTTTTCATAATTAAATAATATCTTAGCTTGATTTAATTACATTCATTAGTAATTATGTTCTAACAATTATTTCTCTAGTCGATAAATAGTATTAAATATTTTAATTAACATCATAAGTGACATTACTAAATGAATAGTATTTAGTTGTTAAAATTCTTAAGACCCATGTTATTCACGTACGTACGTATTTTTCAATAGTACTTTTGTATACGTCTTAAAGACTCGGTATAATGAAAGCAACGTATTGTACACATACGCATGTATTTTAATGATTAATTAATTACTATTTACCAAGTAATTTACGAAATTGAGTAAAATATTTAAATATTCACTGAAGAAATAATAATTAAAACATAATCACTAATTAAAGTAATCAAAAAAGGGCTAAGGTATTACCTAATTACGGGCATGTTTACGTATCAGTAATGGGTATTGGAGGAAAGGGAATGATTTCCATTCCTGACTTCCCCTGCGTTTACTTGCAATCAGGAATGAAAAAATAAATGGGCCCCACCTCAAAATCCGTAATCACATTCCCTCAAAACTAGGTATCAGATCGACTAGGGGGGGCTAGTCGATACGATTCCCATTCCTGCTTTCTCTTATTAACTTCCAAAAATACCCTTACCACTTTACTATAATTCCAAAATAACTCAAACCCTAAAAAAAATAAAAATACACGCTAGAAGGAGTTCAAACAACTCAAACCCTTAACGTTACAACACAGCCTCCCTGGAGCAGCAGAAACTATGTAAGTCACTCCATCTATCTATCTATCCACCTTTTTCTTTTTCTTCTATCTTCTGTCTTCACATTCATCGCAAAACAAAGTATGATCATGGATAAATAAATTGATGATATTGTCATAGTTAACCATGTTGGTAGTATATGAATGAAGAGAGATGGCGTTGGGTTTGGAAAATCTTATAGTTGGTGCAGAATGTATTTTGTCAAAGTGGAATGTCATTATCTTCTGTTTATGAATTTCTTAGTGTTACTATTCTAAGACTTGCAGTTTGTTTAGGTAATTACTACAAAGTGATTGCTGCCGTTTGGAGTTCCAATTGCAGTGTCAGTTTTTGTCTAAAGCTTAATATTCCAAGGAATTTCTTCATGTTTTTACTTGTGATTTAACAAGATTTTATTGTTTTGTAGTTAGGCTAGTTTGCATTTAATTTTGAATTTTGGTGTAGGGCTTTCAACTAGTAAACCATTTGAGGTATTATTGACAATCGTATGAAATGTACTTTGACCATTTCCTCAACTAATGGGGGTTGATGATTCCCTTAACTTGTGGGGGTTATCGTCCTAAGAACCTTTTATTAATTATTATTATTTTGTCAAAGTGGAATGTCATTATCTTCTGTTTATGAATTTCTTAGTGTTACTATTCTAAGACTTGCAGTTTGTTTAGGTAATTACTACAAAGTGATTGCTGCCGTTTGGAGTTCCAATCAATGGATATGTGATAATTACTACATACGTGATAATTACTAGAGTCTCCTTTACATTCCATAATTCTATTATTGTTGTCATATACAGAACAAGGATTAGGCTTAGGTAACCAATATTTTTATTATTGTCACAAATATTTCTAGGTCTCACCTCGCATTGTGTTGATCAGAAAAGGAAAAGAGGAAAAGCCTTCATGCCATAGATCAGCTGTTTCTTTTTTGTTTTAGTTTTTGGTTTTTCCCAATATCCTTTTACAAATTTCGATGTCTCGTGTTGATCAGAATCTTTTTACATATGTTAAACTGTTTTTCATATCACAGATATATATATATATATATATATATTTTTCATATCACAGAATCTTTTGATATCTTGAATAATATACATATTTTAATGTCAGGTTTGGTTAATGTTCTTTCAACAGAGAAGGATCTTGCTGATGTGCAAGCTAAACTTGGTGGTGAATTGAGGAAAATAGAATTCCTAACTCCTTTGCAAGTATTTCGTATCACCAATATTTTAGCCAAAGAGCACGATTTGCTGAGGGTCTTCTTTACCATGACTGATGAAGAAAAAAAAGATTATGTATTTAATTTTATGGAGCATGGCTTATAGTGATTGCGATTGATGAGTAATGGGTGAATGACTTTTGTGGAGATTATATATCTCTTCTTTTGGTAGTTTGACTATTTTGTATTTAATCGTATGAAGATTATGCAAATTATTATTATTTGATTATTTACTAGTTACGTAGGTGAAAGATAAATATTTATTGGAGTTTATTTTGTGAATTTTATTTGCTTATGTTAGTTTTGGATGTGCTCTTTGCAACTGCTTAGCCCTTAGGTGACTTCTTTTGTGAATTTTATCTCACTTGATCAAAGATTTCTTAGCCAGGTTAGCTTGTCTAGCTTTTGGTTCAGAATAAATTGCTGATAATTTTCTTTGATAACGGATTCCCTCTTACTGATAATTCAAAACCCCTTTTCCTATAGCTTTTGGTTTTGGGTGAATTTTATATATGTGATGTGGTGAAAATGTGTAGGGCATTTTAGTAATTAAATTAATTTGAATTCTGATTCATGAAAATTAGTAAACAATAACAATGGGAATCAACCCCATTCCTTTACTAATTTCGTATGTTTAGTAAACAGCTTAATGGGAATGATTCTTCCCATACCGATTCAGTAGTTCCCCGATTCCTAAATTATCTAATTCCTTACTTTCTCCATTACATGCCGACGAAATTTCGTCGCCAGAGGTTGATTTCTTTTTAAAAAAAATAAAAATTCTGAAAATTATTTTTTTTCTTTTCATAATTAAATAATATCTTAGCTTGATTTAATTACATTCATTAGTAATTATGTTCTAACAATTATTTCCCTAGTGGATAAATAGTATTAAATATTTTAATTAACATCATAAGTGATATTACTTAATAAATAGTATTTGGTTGTTAAAATTCTTAATACCCATATTATACACGTACGTACGTATTTTTCAATAGTACTTTTGTATACGTCTTAAAGACCGGTATAATGAAAGCAAACGTATTGTACACATACGCACGTATTTTAATGATTAATTAATTACTATTTACCAAGTAATTTACGAAATTGAGTAAAATATTTAAATATTCACTAAAGAAATAATAATTCAAACATAATAACTAATTAAAGTAATTAAAAAAGGGCTAAGGTATTCCCTAATTACATGTATTGAATTGAAGAAGTTGGCCCACAAGCAAAAGTAAAGAAACAAATTTTCAAAAAAAAAAATATATTATTAAAATTTTAAATTAAAAAAAAAACAAAAGGAACACAACCTCTCCCGACGAAATTTCGTCGGCACAAGTGCACAGACCTCTCCCGTCGAAAAAATGTATGCCAACAAAATTTCGTCGGGGCAAGCCTAATCCGGCAAATTTTGTCGGCATAGACCTATGCCGACGAAATTTCGTCGCGAGAGGCTTATTTCTTTTTTAACAAAATAAAAATTCTGAAAATTATTTTTTTTTCTTTTCATAATTAAATACTATCTTAGCTTGATTTAATTACATTCATTAGTAATTATGTTCTAACAATTATTTCTCTAGTCGATAAATAGTATTAAATATTTTAATTAACATCATAAGTGATATTACTTAATAAATAGTATTTAGTTGTTAAAATTCTTAATACCCATATTATACACGTACGTACGTATTTTTTAATAGTACTTCCGTATACGTCTTAAAGACTCGGTATAATGAAAGCAAACGTATTGTACACGTACGCACGTATTTTAATGATTAATTAAATACTATTTACCAAGTAATTTACGAAATTGAGTAAAATATTTAAATATTCACTAAAGAAATAATAATTAAAACATAATCACTAATTAAAGTAATCAAAAAAGGGCTAAGGTATTACCTAATTACATGTATTGAATTGAAGAAGTTGGCCCAAAAGCAAAAGTAAAGAAACAAATTTTCAAAACAAAATAAAATAAAATAAAATATATTATTAAAAATTTTAATTTTAATTTTTTTTTTGAAAAAAGGAACACGACCTCTCTCGACGAAATTTCGTCCGCACAAGTGCATAGGCCTCTCCCGATGAAAGAATCTATGCTGAAGAAATTTCGTCGGGGCAAACCTAATCCGGCAAATTTTGTCGGCATAGACCTATGCCGACGAAAGGTCGTCGCGAGAGGTTTATTTCTTTTTTTAAAAAATAAAAATTCTGAAAATTTATTTCTTTGACATGTGGGCTTAGGCCACGGGCCTCTCGGACACGTGGGCTTAGGCCTTGGGCGGGCCTTTATATCTATGTGTGTGTGTATATATATATATATATATATATAAAAGTATAGTCGCGCGGCTATACTATTTTTTGAATTTTGTTTTGTAAAAGTATAGCCGTTGGGCCTCTTTGACACGTGGGCTTAGGCCATGGGCCTCTCTGACACGTCGGCTTAGGCCCTGGGCGGGTTTTTTTTATATACATACATAAAATAGTATAGCCGCACTGCTATACTCTTTTTTTTAGTATAGCCATGCGGCGGTACTCGTGTTTCCTTATTTTTCTAAAAATAGCCTTTACTCTTTTGACACGTGGCTCGGGGCTGGGAACCTCCTTTTTTCTAAAGATATGCATAGTATAGCCGCACGGATATACCCTTTTTTATTTTTAATATTTTAAAATTATAAAATTTGTTTTTATTTTTATTTTTAATATTTTAAAATTATAAAATTTGTCTCTTTACTTTTGTTCTTTGGCCTACTTCTTTAATTTACTATACGTAATCAAGTGATATCTTAGCCTTTTTTAATCACTTTGCTTAGTCATTACATTTTAATTATTATTTAATATAAAAAGATTGAAGAAAAAGAACACAAAGTAATTCATTTCTATTTATTAAGTCTTCTGTGAAATCGTTTGGGTGTCTTTTTTCAATTTCTCCATACCCCAAGAGCCCTATCTATCACTATTATGCCATTGCTCGAGTATCTATCATCCCTTTTTGATTTTTTACTTTTTCAAAGTTATTACCCGCATAAATATTTTAGCACTTTCACGTTTAATAATGTATTATATGCGTACGCACGAAATTCTCATGTTTATAAATATAAGATTATAAAAATATAGAGCTATTGATTGAAATTACACAGCCCAAGAATACCAGCTATGTGTTGATGCCCAAATAGTAGGCAATCATACATCAAACACATTTTTCCAAGTATAAACCTTAATTATTATTCATTATTCATTATTCATTACCACAGAAAAAATACAATACAAAATCTCCACAACATGTCCTCTCAAAACCCTTCCATTACCTTCTCCTATTTTCCCGATAACCACCCTCACTTTCTTTATCCTTTAAAAAGCTCAGGAAAAGAAGAAAGCCAAAAAAGGCAAATCCTCCAGACCAGTTGCCCCCACCACCACCTCCACCGCCACCACCATCACCATCATCACCAGGAGGGAATCCACTTCCACCATCATCAAGCAGTGGGGACTTTTCCTTGCCTGTAATTTCATTCAACTGTTAGAGGATTTCTTACATTACTTCAGAGTTTCAAGAAGTAAAACAGAAGATGCCAACCAACATGCTCATCTCCAAGTAAATTCCAAATTTTTTTTTTAATAGAACCAAGTAGATTCCAAATAACTATCGGATTTCAAGACCTTGAGAAAAAAGGGCTATACAAATTAGAGGAACACAAATTACATTGTGTCGAGCAGACACTCATCTCCAAACTTTCAAAATGTGTTTTTTCACAACACTATATTAGCAAATAATACTAACTAATCACTCTTACCAGGAAGATGTGTAATTGTTGGAGCCTCACGGGTGACAGTCTGGGTTTGCTCTGCACCGCATCTGGCATTCTGCACGATAGAAGAGCAAAATCAACAGATTTCTTACACTTCTGTTCCTTGATAGAGGAACTTAGGGATCAATTTAGAAGAAAACATAAACAATAACAAATAACAAATGCTAGAACAAAATGTAGACTTGAACATACTTGTCAAGCAATCAGGAAAGCAATTTCATGGTGTTTATTTTGAGGGTCATGTCCACCAAAATGCTTAAAAATTTACAAACAATAACAATAGAATTACATAATTTCTTCGCCAAATGAGCATCTGTGGGATTTGAAAACACAGGCAGACATACACACACACACACACACAAGAAAAAACTGAACCAGGTATCAATTAACTGATTCCAGGCATCTAGAGCCAATAACCAAACTTAAGTGAAAAGAACTTTCAAAAGCCAAGCCCATATCTTCTTTCACCAACTTTCATAAAAAGGAATGAAATGGGAAATGCATCAGCTTATGCTACAGGATCACCATTCTCACGGTCCATCAATGAATTTACCAACAAATGATAAAAATTTGCTTAAGACGAACCATGATCTCAAATTGCTATGGGAGAGTAATCTATAGGATATACTGATCCAGCATGCAACAGATCAAAATTATATCACCATGTAAAGATAAGGAAAGCAGGTAAAATGATACAAGATATGAAATACGAAACTAACCGAAGCAGAAGCACATATTACAGAAGCAGACCGACGGGAACCAATGACTGGTTTTCTTTTCTCAAGAAGTGATAACTGTGCACCAAGCCCCACTGGTTTGATCTTAAAATGTACCATTCTTCCATCACCACAAACCCTTTTTGGCCCACAGCTAGAAAGCTTCAGTCGTCCGGGGCATTGACCTACTGTTTTCACCGTACAAAGAAACATCATAACCGTAATAAATGTCATCAAACTGGAAATTCCAACAAACACAGTTATAGAAGAAATTCTTTCAAGAGACACTCTAGTTGTGTAAATTTCCCCGGTAATGAGCAAGTAACTATAGTTGATACAAAAAATAACACCATATTTGCTACAATCTAAATTAGGTGAAAAAGCATATCCTGATTTTGGAACTATTGGCAAACAAATAACAGAATTTATTATCTTAAAAAATCACAGAAACTTAGCAATGGGTACTCATAAAATACCTGCTGGCAATAGAGGCGAGCTAACAATTGTACTTGCAGCAGTCAACATTGGCATCTTGATGATAAAATCACCTGAGAACACAACCCTTTGCACGTTAAAACAATAAAACAATACACAGATATATATACCTAAATAAAAATACATGCTTATTAATTAAGATTCAATTAAACGCAATTGAAGAAAACTATGAGATATGAGCGAAATGTATCCAGTGAAAACTCAATAAACAGGGAGATACTGGTTTTGAGGGGGCTATCACATCAGTACAACTCAATAACTAATAGGCTGTTTTGGGTTTGAACTTTAGGTAAGACTAAGAATTTCAATATGTAAAATTCATATCTTTCAGGTGGTATTCGTCAGAACCCAATCTCCTTACCCGAGAAAGACTCCTCCTTTGAACCTCAGCAGCTACAGAAAAGCCTGAACCAGCGAACCCTTTCTGAGTTTATGGTGGTTGGGCACAAAGCCGAACCCTAATCTTCTGTAAGTCCAAATTTGAAGGAGATTTTGATGTTGTTGTGGGGATGGAGGAGGTGTGGAGGGGTTGGGTTGATTTCGCTGTGAATGCAAATGGAAGGCGGTGAGCAACGCCCGTGTTGGTAACGGTGTCGTTTCGTCACAACCGTGCAATCTTTTTTATATGTTTGATCTCAAGTATGGCCTGAGCCCACTTCAATGAACTTCCATGGGCTTCTAAATGCACCAAACAATTCATTTGTTTTGTTTTTAATTTTCTTGGGCGCTTCTATAATGAGGGGCTATGTTGAGTGATTACAATAAGGGGTTTCAATCCAACAGTCCAATAATAACTTTACACTGGATCGAACAGCTATTAAGGACCCACTCATTATAACCCCTTACAAAAACCCCTCATTCTAGCCTGGCCGAATTTTCTTTGCTTACCACACAACATTTCAATTATTACACCGATCTAAAGGAATTTCAATTTTGTCGTAAATAGTGATCAACAATTTTACAAAATTAAAATGAAAAGAACAAGTACACTTCAATATATTGGAAGACTTCTCTTTGAAGATTCAATTTCTTTCAATTTAGATGGTTTCATGTTTATTTTGTTTCGTAGACATTTATGAATAAGTTAAACTTGTGACAATCACAACATTTTAGTGATCGGTTAGAATAGACAAGACGAAGACCTGTGAAGTTAAAGGGAAAACAAGACGGGGGACTCGATGATGAGAAAGGAAATTCATTTCCATCTCCTTCTTTTTAGAAAGTCAGATACAAAATTGGTAATGTGAAACTTGTGTGAATGTGATGATAAAAAATTGCATGCAAATAGAATTATCTCTTTTTTTGGCTCAAAAAACAGAATAACTTTTGTTTTTGGTGGAAATATAATTACTTGGAAGCTTAAATTTATGTAGTTTTTGATATAAGCACAAAATTAACACAAATTAAAAATCACACCCATGGAAAATTAATGTGCTTTTGCATGAATATAAAACAATTTAGAAGAATTATAAAATAAAATAAAAACAATTTAGAAGAAGCTTCCTAAAGAGAGCATTGAGAACATATAGAATATCAAGTACTAAACCAATAATATTACACCCTCAAAAGTATCTATCAAAATTTTAGATACCAACCAAATGTTGGATATGTTGTAGATAATATTATTGTTCTCTCCAAGGAGAGACCAAATTACTAACAAATTAATACAACATTTGTCACAATATCAGCTTCTTTTTTTGTTTTGTTTTTTTGTTTTCTGATGATATGTTGATAGTATTATTCTTATGCTGAAGCAACATGCATGCATGCCAACTATTTCACTCAATATTTTTGTATGAACAAGTTATTGGGCAGGGACTGAATCACTAAGGGGGCTAGACTTGCGAGCCCCCAGCTCCGAGAGGTTCGAGCCGACGGAGGCTCCCCGATTGAGACCGGAGCCGAAGCTCGAAGTTCTGTGGTGCCTGCAGCGGAAGGAACCAGCATGAGTGGTTGGGGAGCAGAGGCAATTCTTCCACCTTGATTTTGAAGCATCTTGTGATGTTGGCGAAGCAAGCATATGAGAATGCTTCTTGAAATCCTCTATGCTAAATTCTGGTATGGTTAGGTTTTGACCCTTGCACTTGATCCTTGGGGTTCGGGGATTTTGTTCTACCTTTTCAGCCATTTTTGTCTGTCAACTTCAAGAAAAAAGAAAAATGAAACAATTGACAATATAATTAACATCTACATATACATGTCACATATAAAACATGCCAAAATGCCTCACACATTGAGCATTTTCTGTATCATTTCAGATGATGCAATTGCAAATGTTACTGTTTTATCAATCAATGTGGTTTTCAATCACAAATATTAATTACAGAAAGAGGAAAGATAAGAGAGGCAGAATAGATAGAATATTGAAATTCTTAGCTTCTCATGAAACCAGAAGATAAGATGGGACTATCAATTAATCAATCTGAAACTTAAATTCACACAAAAGACATGCAATGTCACCTCTTTGTTCAGATGTGGGACTTGGAAATGGCAGAAAATCTTCCCCAATCGCCAGGCAAGATGTTTTCTGGCTTGTAGCAAGGAGAAGGGTGAGATGGTGAAAGGTGTTTCACATTTATCTTTCTACCCACCCCCTTAACAAAGAGGAAAAAATCTTAATGACAAATATCAACAAATTTGGCAGCAGTCTTCAAATAGCTGAATTTTTTGTTTCAATTTCCAACCACCTCTACTTTGCAGTTGCAAATTTGTGGTAACTCCTTGATCAGAAGTTTGTAGCCACTAATTTCCATATTTTGGTATCTCCTTTTATTTTTGTTCCAAATAGATAATACCATGAAAACCAACTCATACATGTCCAAGAATAAACAGCTTTCTAAGCGAAAAGCACCGTTGGATAATACACAGTAGAACTCAATTCATAAAAATAGACAATCTCCTTCCATTCTAAAATTAACCAAAATGGTTAGTGATTCTGAATTTTTTATTTGGAAAAAAAATGCAGACTAAAAGAAAATACGCACATACTTGGGTGGATTAGGCTGTTGTGGCCAACAATTGTTCCATGTTATGCAGACTAGTCAATGGTGTTTCATTTGTTTGAGATGTTGAGGAGGAATATATGACTGAAACGAGGAATATAGGTTTTGTACTTCATGTATGTTTAGCTCTATGCATCTTAATTTGGATTCTTTGTTATGTGCATAAACGCATGCATGAAAGTGCAGGAAAAAACTTGTACGGAACAATCCTATTGCACCTCCCCTCACATAATTTCTGAAAGAGATGAAGAACTCAGAGAGAGAGAGAGAGAGAGAGAGAGAGAGAGAGAGAGAGAGAGGTAGTAACCCTGTTACAGGTAAGCCCTATAAGACACAGCTCAATAGGCTCCGCCCATCACAGAAGCTTTGCTTGCCAGTGCAGGGAGCTGCACTAAGACAGGAAAGTAAGTTAATTTTTCTTCGGGGAGGCAGGGGTGTAAATTAGCTGGTTAATGGTGGTTGAAGCTGGAGTCACAGGAAGTAACTTTACCTGTGGATACAGTAGTGTTGATAACATGGCATGTGCCTAATTGATGCATTTGACATATCAATGCTAATATCACAATGATCTTGGTTGGAGTAACAGGAAATGTCCAATACAGCACAGCAGCTTCAAGTTTTTTTTTTTTCTTTCAATAATGCTAAAGCAATTTTGATTGAGGAGTAATTTCTGGGTGGGCAGTGATCTATAGGCCTATAATACTTTTAAGACCAAAAAGATGAAATCAGTTTTACAACACATTTTAAAATACAATGATAAAATAGTCACCAAAATTTGCAAATTTTGCCTAATCAATTCAGCAGGTGAGTTTTTCTTCAGAGAGCCAAAGCAGGAAAACTAAAGGATCTAGATGGGTTACAAACACATTTTGCCCTTTTCTTTTATTCTTCTTTCTTCGTCGTCCTTTATTCTGCTTCCTTCGTTTGTTACTTTTGCCTCTTGTATATCTTTGCCAGGAATGATTTCAACACTGCCTGTACCGCTTTACTTGAATGAGATTCAATGGATTCTGTAAGTTTCTGATAACTGCTGCTCTCATACTCCAGAAATACACCCTACAAACCCCAAGTTAAATGCAATGTTAACATTAAATGATTGGTTCCAACTCAAGAAATATGCAAAAGAAGCAAACTCTTGATAAACCTATTGCTCAAAGAAAATGTAAAGCTGAAAGAGTAGACAGGGAGAATAACCTGAATATCAAGAACTTTATATAGCTCTTTTACTTTTTCAATACATGTTTGATCATCTTTCCCGTAGTTCTCCTGGTAACATAACACAAATCAGATAAATATACTCAAAAATTATAACACCAGGACATAGTATACAATTTATAGAAATTAAATTTTCTTGCTTACATGTAATAGTTTCTTTTGTCCCTCGTTGGAAAGTTCTAAAGCTTTCACAACCAACCAAGAGCACTTGAAGTCTTGAATATCTGTCCCAACCTAATATTTCAAAGGACAAACAGTTAGATCTCTCATAACTCTCTGATGGTAGGGAATTGCATGAACAAAAGCCAAATGAATATAGCTCAACAACATACCTTGCCAATCACTTCGGGATCACCAAAGCAGTCCAAATAATCATCCTACGAAATACATCAGCGTATCATTTAGTTAAACAAAACAAAAAAGGGCAATAGAGAAATATATGCTGCTTGATTGCCGGGAAGAAATAATGAAGGAAGAAAAAAAAAAAAAAAAAAGTGGTCATAGATTGATCTTGGAGCTGTAGTTTTGGCATCCCTCTCTTTTTTTCCTAGTCTTCCTACAGTTTATCAGCTATTATGTTATATTAACTATTACCTGTACTTGAAAATAGGTTCCCATTTCAATAAGAATATTCTTCACATCAACATGGCTTTCAAGATCTTCGCCTGCCATTAGCAACGCACATGCTACCTGAGTGCATACATTGGCCATAAGCAAGATATCTAAAAGAACATTCACTAAATCCAGGCATGAATAAGCATGCTTTTAAATATAACTAGACATAGCAATTATATAGAAAATGTTAGTTTCATTATTTTATATGGTTTCAGGTGTTTAGGAAGATAAAATGACAAGAATCTAGCAAGACTCTAAGAAATGAGTCATTTGTAACTTGGAGGAACTGAAACCAACTTCTTTTAGAGAGAACAAAAAGAAAATCAAGAACTCTGCTCTATAGAGGTTATGAACTACTTCAATATATGACCATCAGCAACCAGAAAATTCTTCAAAAGTCGCAGTTCCATTCACATAGAGAAAAAATCCTAGACATGAACAGCCTTACATTACACGACAATAAAGACAGCAATTTTTCATCTACACAGACAACCATCGGTTGTAAACATCTCTAAAGACAAATTGACCATCAACCTTTTTAGAGGCACTTTGACCATAAAGATGAAAATGAATGCATAGAAAGGAATTTGTACTCACTGGAAGGTAAAATGAGTAATAAGCAGTTTTGTACTGAACGATGCGGCGGTGACTGCATGATTAGACAACCATTTTAGATTTAGAAAAAGTAAATAGATTTAATTGAAAATAATTTATATAAGATACAAATCATCTCAATTTTCACTTACAGTGCCAATGAGTACTTAGACAGATCTTTCTCTCCTTCATGAGTGGTAATTAAATCTATCAATTGTCCATGGGCTGTTTGAAATTCCACCTGCATATCAATGTCAATGATTGATGGATGGTTAAAAAGAAAAAAACAACTTACTGGTCCTGGTCTAATGTCTATGTAAGGACATCCCTACCTCATTAAATAAATCTAGCAGATCCACATAGTAGGGCTTTCCCCTAAAGTGATTTTTGAGAACTCTCGGGATATGGTTGCGCAGTAGTATGCCATCATTCACAGCAATCATGCCAATCTAATATTAACAACAATGGAAGTTAGAATTTTCAAAGCAATTAAAAAGAGAACTGTACAAGGAAAAGAATCACTCTTGGTAGAGGCTCACACCTTTGATAGTCTGAACCAGCAGGGCTGACCCCTACGTGTATGAGAGCTATCCATGATATCATCAAGAACGAGAAAATATGCTTGAAGCTGCAAAAGAGCAGAATTGCTGAGGTATGATAACCATTGTGATTGATACTAAATGAGAAGAGAAGGGGGAAAGAAAAATGGCAGAAGTCGCTATGTAGACATACCCATTCAATACACCAACCAAGTGCTAATGACAGAAAAATTTCATCATCCATTAGCTCCCTTCCATCCTTAAGTAACTTTAGGCTGTCAATTACGGATAAACCTCGATTCAGCTTTCCTGCCATGGTACAAGTTTATGAGCAGAAGTTCTATCACAAAGAGCTCGAAGAAAAATCAGAAAATGTAACATGTCTCTACCTCCTGGCACATTGTAGTCCAGCATCTGCAACAAAAGGGACACAAACATTCAAATAGGACGTACACTTGACTCGAGCTTTACTTAACCCAAGCAATACAAATATCAGTGTGAAATAGGAACTAAAGTGATTAAGAGCAACAGAAAATTTGAGAATAAACTTGTGCCACAGCGTAGTGTAAAGAAAAATACACCCCTTGGACTTCAAACACACACACAGACACACACAAACAGAGATATGCATGTGAGGATCTACGAATGCTAATACGATTGCCCTTTCAGGATGGACAAATCATGCACAAAAGGAGATCTTGCCTATGGTTCAGACACGACTATGGTTGCTATATCTCATCTCACATGTAAGTCAACGTGACGAATCTACAAGGTAGAGCGTGTCATGTTACACCTTAAAGACAACCTGGAGCATCTCCCATTGTACCCTCTTCAATGTTTGGACTAAATATCGACTCAGCACATCGATTCATTTTAACATTTGCATTAATATAATCCTTTGATAATTATGTATTACATCTTAATTGTATATTTGTCAATCTGTAATCAGAAGTAACTTTTCTCTTCTTTTTAATTTTCCCTTTTTATTTTGGAGATTGGTATTCACAATAAGATATAAGACTGCAAGGTTTCTTGCTCTGAATCTGAACTAAATCATGGTAATTGAGTGTCTTGAGTATTATGGGATCGGGTGGTTCATGTGGAAAAAAAAAAAGCCAAACAAACAATGGCAGCAAGCAATGTTGTCTTACTCTGACCAAAAAGAAAAGCTTTCAAGCCACTCCCAATACCAACATTCTTATAAAATTTGAACTGAATCTCAACAATCTTTGTCTAACAAAAGTATCCCATCAAAGTTTTCAGCCAAAAAATAAATTTTGCTCGATTCAATTAATTTTCTTTCACCAAAGTGAAAGATTCCTTCCAAAACCCAGGTAACACCCTATTACATTATAAAAAAAACCAACAAAAAGGGAAATCTACAAAACTTAACTGAATGTAACAGAGCATTGAAAATAAATAATAATAAAAACTCCATCTTTCAAAGCTATGCACACATTGAGACATGAATTATAAGCATAATACAGAGATAGATGGAAATACCCGATCAACCCATTGACGAGAAACGTCCGTGAATTCGAAAGCAGGGTCATTGAGAAGTTCAGATTTCAAAACAGAGTAGACCTCCAAGAATTTAGACCTTAAATCACTCATTTTTTTCCACACACAAACACACAAGCTCAGAGAGAGAGAGAGAGAGAGAGAGAGGGTTTAGAATGAGAATACAGAAGGTGTGAGCTTGAGCTTTAAACGAGAATGTAGGAAAGAGGAGAGTCTTGTAATGCCAGCCGCAAGCTTTGAACCATATAGAGTTGGGCAACCAGTCACATCTGGTGGGCTGTTTGATAACTAATTAAAATGTACTTCCAAATATTTATACGAAGAATTTAAAATAACTTTTCTTCTAATGAATTGGCTTTACTGTAGGAGCATTTTTCATGTATAATATCCAATTTATAATAATTTGGTCTTATACAAACTATTTATTAACAAAAGCATACTTTTCAAAAGAATTCAGTTTTGAAATAAAAAGAAATATATACCGCATGAAACTTTAAATATTTTAAATTTTAAAACAAATAGAAAGAGAGATACTATAGTTCAAATTCGATACAAGAATTTATATCTTCATTGGACTTTTCTCAAAAAATCGCATCGCATAAAATAAACACGAGATGAAATCTAAGAATCATTTTATTAGCACGCGCTTTGCACATACTAATTGGTATTTTTCAACTTATAGTGTGATTAATTTCTGTTTAGTATTATTAATTTACTCTAATTATAGTGTTTTTAACTAAAGTATTTTCAATATTTTTAAAAGGGTTCAGATATGTTATTTTGGTGAAATGAAAAGGTCAGGTCACTTATGTTTTTATTTTAAAAGAAACAAAAAAAGACAAATTAGGGAACAACATAGGTGGACTCGGCTTATGTTGCCCATCTAAGTGAACTTTGCGCATCTCAACTTTATTGACATCTCACCAAACCATTGTACTTGTCAAAATTGGGGAGCCAACTGCCAAGTCAACTCCCAAGCCATCTCTACAAAAACGGCGTCGTCATTAAACTCTGCCAACCACTAGACACGTAGGTTAATATGAGCTGTTAACTATTGATGGAATTATTTTCTCGATGCCATTGATAGTCAAACAACAACAATGATATTATTTCTTTCACAAAGAACAAGATACAATTTCTCTACCTTAGATAGAGTTAACCTCACCAACTGTCAACTAACTATAACCTAACTGATGGTTAACAACAGCGCCAGCTCATATAGAGATTCCTATCAGTTTGCTTGATTTGCATGGGCTCAGTTTTTATAAAAGAGCCCGTTTGTCTCAACACGAAGCCCCGTTTCAGTGGTTTTGATACTTGGGGATGATTTGCATGGAGTCCGTTTGTTTTGGGCCTCTGTTTTGTGTGTGTGTGTGTGTCAATAACAGGGTATTTTTTATGATCAAGTAAAAAGTCTTTTTGGTGAATAAAAATCTCTTAAAACTCAGCGATAGTAAATTAATCTAATCTGCAGAAAAGGTGATTCGAACTTAAAGCAGAGTCATTGCCTTGATCAACCGGCTTAATCTACTGGTTTGCATACGACTTGGCCTTTACATGTTGATTCTACTTTTGTCTAAAGTAGCTTTAAGGCTACATAATTTTGGATTTTATTTACTTATTTATTTTGGAGAAATAATATGGGTAGGTAGCTTTGCATTTGGTTCAACTAGAGTGATTTGCATTTGCCTAGTCAATGACTAATCTGACTGAGATGGTACACAAGAATCAACATCCAGAATTTCCTACAGATTGAAAATTCTCATTGAGCACAACTTTGCTTCATATTAATAATTCTTGCTGCTATTGTTTGAAGTAGATTTTCAGAACAGCCAACACATTGAAGTACACACAGAAAAGCATAGACTGTAGAAAAGTACCATATATTAAAGCCCAAACTTTTGAGATCATTACAAAGATTGATGCATTCTTTTCTTTAGTGCATTTGTATGTACACATATCAATAAAAATTCAAAAAGAATGTGTTTTTGGTAAATATTGCAGAAAAGAAAAATCAAAGATACCGACATCATTCTCTCGCTGTTTGTATATTCAAAGATTATAAACTTAGGTATAGTTTGGTTACTGGTGAGCTCCACTGTACAAGCAATAAACTCGCTCGAGTAACCATGTAAAATCACACCAAAAGTATAAGAAAACAAAAAAGAAAAAAACAAAGCTCAGTCAATTTGATGTCTTGTTTCCTATCTCTGCAGTTCTTGCTTGCAAAGTGGACAACAAGATATGATCCTGAGCCACTGATCAACGCACTTGAGGTGAAACATATGCGAACATGGCAACTGCCTTACTTCTTCCGTGTCTTTATATTTAGCCAGGCAAATACAGCAATCCTGTAAACACAAGAAAAGGATTAAGAAGCAAACTAATCAGCCTTACAGAGGAGAAACTGAGATTCTCATGTATGAAGAAACCCCAAGCAGGACGCATACTATTTGCAAAGCAAGGCCATATGTATAACTATGACTTACTGGATCTTCATTTGCAAGGCATCCTGAATCACAATCATTTCCGAGCTCTACTTTGGTGTTAACTTCTTTATATCTCCAGCTGGGAAGCTGAGAAATTTGGTCATCAGATGCTGCTTTATCAATGGACCCCATGTTCATGTTGTATCCAAGCAGGCTGCTCATTAGGGGAACACAGCAGCATAGCAGCACAAACAGCAGGAAGGGAAAAGAGTAGCTGATGGCATTCCAAGCAAGCAGAGAGATGCAGAGCACATGGAGTTTTGGAGCTCCAGGAAAAGAACTAAAGCGAGAATCGAAGACCCAAACATTACCCATTACAAACCATATTGCAAAGAATAGCTCAAGTGAGGTCCTACACCTGTTCATCAAATGTGTGGTCCTGTAAGTTACACCATATATCAGAATTTGAGATGTGCAAGTTTCCATATATTTTACTCTACAAATATGTATCCAAATCTTTCATCACAACCATAATAACTAAAAGGAAGTAACGGAAGCCTAGAAAAAGTACCTGGATTCTTCAGTGCTTCTCTGCTGTTCCATGTCAGAGAGGTTGAAACCATCTCCTTGAGACAAATAAAGTAGCCTGTAACGCCCGAAGAGCACCAGCAAATTGAGAAAACAACCAATATCATACCCAACAATCCAAATTCTCATAGGCCAAACCGGCCTCTCCTTCTTTGAAACAGCCAAAGTAATTGTGGTGATACTTATTTGAACAACCAAAGCAATAAATTCCAGCATCATCCAAGTGCTGGAATTGAAAGGGTTTGACCCAAGATCAGACCTTGAACCATTTTGGTAGTGGAATACTCTTCTTAAGAAGATGAACCACCTTGCTCTTGATATTCTCATAGCCATTCTCATTAAGAATGAAGAAGGGGGAGCTCTAGAGGACCTTGTTCTGATTGCACTAACAGCCGTCCGATCATCTCCTGGAGAAGTTGATGAAAATGAAACCGTACTGCCAGCAGAGTTACACATGGGCTCTGATGGAAAAAGGTAACGGATATTCATCGAGAATGATTCTACTGGCCGCTATATATATGGATTTAGAAAAGTGATATATGGTGTGAACTGAAATTTGGAGACTAACATGAAATATATGAGACTTGTATCATAAAAGTTATGCTGGGAATTTTCACAAATATGGGGCTTGCAGTTGGCTTTGTGGAAGGAAGCGTTGTATTAGGATATTCATGCAACTTTCATGTTTTCTTCAGTAATTGTCATGCATGAGAGCTCAATGAAGCAAAAGGTGAAAAATACCATTTGGGTTGAGCATCCAAAAGCAGTGGATCTAGAAGCTTGTATCTCCAAGGCCTTAAAGCTTCAGGCTTCAGCTTGGAACCAACAACAGCAGCTCAAAACCCCAGGTGATCAGAAACCAAGAAAATCTCTCTCCTCTAAAACCAACTCTAAGTATCCCAATACAAATAAAGCTTACAGCTTTATGCTGACAAAACTCACTCAGGCACAAACTTCTTATGGATTCCTTGGATATATTACCTCAAATTGAATAACCCAGAAAATTAATCACCTTTCCATCAATTTTTTCAAAAACCCACAAACCCAAACACTTTCAAGACCTCAATCTCTCACCCCAGAAGCACAAAACATGCAGAAGAGGTCAAAAGCTTTGTTGGGTATCGAAGGATGGACCTCAACATGAACAGAATGAAAGAAACTGAAGTCTATAAAAGGGGGGATTGAGTAACAGCAGATGGGTGTGAAGAGCATGTCAGAAAGGTGAAGTTGGGTCTTCAGACGGTGACCAAAAATCCAACTGCTAAAGGGCTTTGCTTTGATTCAAAGAGAATCAGAAGGTTTGGAGGGAAGGAAGCTAACCGTTGGCCTAACTTCCCTCCTGCGTTTGTTTATTAAGTAAGCAAAAGTTGAGAGCTACTTGGCTGCTTCAACTGCAAATCTATCTTTATCTGCACTGCAATAGAAAATTAGGAGAAAAGCAAAGATATTTTTTTATAATTTTTAAGTTGATATCTCGTTTTCAGAGTTAATTGGATGAGAGATAAAGTGTTAATTTGAAACTTAAGCTTAGTAATTTGTGTTTAAGCATTTGTTAATTTGAATTCTGGCGGGTACAGTGCCCTGTGACATTTTTGTGCTAAGCGGTTGGCCACCTAATCCCATCAGTAGCTGCATTATTTTGGAGTTCCATCCATGGACCTTCTTTTGAGTTGTGTTTTTCATGTAGGCCACACCATTCTGGCTTGCGGTCCAACATCTAAATTTTTTACCGTTACTTATCCTGCTACTAAGTACTATGCTTACTTCTTTTTTCTTCACCTGAACCAACAACAGACAATTTGGTAGGTCATATTTTGAAAGAAAATACCGGGACCTCTTCTTATAATGTTTTGTGACGGCGAGAATATTTTTGTTTTATTTTTAAATTCTTTTGTAATTACTTACCCTTTTCTATAGTTCTATTGAAGAAGAATAAATATTAGAAAATTGTCGTACACTTTGTTTGGGCAAATGCTCCCTCATAAAGGTATGAGTTCTAATTGTAGCATATTATCGACTTTCTCTGAAAAAATGACATCGCTTTTTGATTTTAAAGACAAGTCAAATCTTTTGGATGTAAGATTTCACAACGACGAGATAATTAAATAAAATCCAAGTTAATCGTCGTATTTTGCTAAGCATAGCAATTCAAGGATTGTGACCCTTCCATGTTCTAAAGTAACAGACTTGTAGACGTGTCATTCAATTACTATACTTGGCAATCTAAAAAAGACAAAATTCACAAAATTTGAAACTCCATGGAGTAAATAAAATTTGGGCCAAATCAAATTTAATAACGTAATTAGGAACATAGACACGTATTAACACACAAATTATCACTAAAGGGCCCATAGGACTTTGAATATTTGAGGGTCGTACAACGTCATTAGAGTATTCAAAATGATTTCCAACTCCATTGCATCCTTTAGCAGCAAGCCACGTAGCATTATGACCATTTTTCTTTGTGGCTTTTAACTTCAAAATCTTTCCATGCACAACATAAGAAGGATGCCTTGTAGGATCTTCAAAGGTCCAGATGATTTTGTCCACAACTTTTTTATTTGTTAGTCCATAAAAATAAATTCTATTGAATGAGTAAGGACTTGAATCCTTCATCAAACTTATACAAATGATCTAGAAATGTAGAAGATTTCATTTTTATAAGGATTATTACACGTGTTATTATTAGAATTTTATCTCGTGAATAAATTAGGGCAAAAAATCATGTTGTCATTCTCGTAAATTGCACAAATCATATAGAAATGTAGAAGATTTCATTTTTTTTTAATTGATACAAATGATATTTAAGGAAGGGGAATTCGAACACAGAACTTGGGGTGCAGAAACAATAGCGCTTTTAGCCCCGAAAACTTATAGCCTTGGTCTCAATGTCTCATTAAGAAGTATATGCAGCTCATGACATATGGATGGCGCCATGATAGTGAATATTCCAACCCATTTAACATGCACGCTTCTCATCCATGATTGAAGTTGAAGATCTAGAAATTGGCTTGTTTAATTTGGGTCATTACTAAGATTAAATTTTGAGAAAGCTGCCTCTGGATTTATATCATATTTTAATTCAGTCTATTGTATTTCGTTTTAAACTGTAAATTCATGATAACTTGAAAGCAAGTGTTGCCCCTATCTTTCACATACTCACGTTTCTTGTATGAGTCACCTAATAAAAGTTTGATTAAGGAACTCATATTGACTGGAAATTAAGGAATAGGAAACCAAAAGGAGAGTCAAAATCAAGCTTGGTATTTCGTAATTGACCGAAATTTGACCACCTTAGCCGATAATTTGTGGCTAACTTTGGCTTCATGGATTAGTTGTGATTAGTGAAGCAAAGGAGAGTCGCATCCGTGTTCATCATATATGTAGGACCCAAGCACATTTGAACTTTCATCTTAAATTCGGGATATCTATAATTAAAGGCCTTCGGCTTGGTTGCACGCGTACGTAACTCATATATGATTAATTTATCTATATATATAAAGTAAAAAATAGAGAATAATGAGACATTCAAAATATCAGAAAATGTCATTAGTTAATGCAAAAAATAAAAATAAAAATTATTAATTAAATAAGAAAAATATGATAAATTCACACTTTTTCATATTAAAAAAAATTTTAAAAAGAAAAATCAGATAATGAATCATATTTTTATGGAACACAATTACCCATTATCTTTTTTAATTTTTAAAATTTTCTATAAAAAAAAACTTTTCGTAGGCGCGGAAGCGCGTGTGGAGAGACTAATATAAGATAAATGAGAGATTACATAATTAATATTTTTTTAAGGATTATTACACGTGTTACTATTGTAACAGTTTTGAGAAGCAAGAGCCTCCATGTACACTTGACAGAAGACATCAGTACATGATCGGGTTCGTTCATTCATTCAAAGTAGACATAAAAAAGCAGAGGATAAAACAAAAATCCCATCAATACCCAAAATCCACCTACGGTGTTTCACTCCACACAAATCACCAAAAAGGCCGAGTCTGCAACTTTACGGACTCTATTCTATTTCATGAGCTAGAAATCAATTGCATAAATATGAGCGAGAGAGAGAGAGAGAGAGAGAGAGTGCCTGTGGCTTTGAATATTCTTCTTCTGGGTTCGCGGGTGTTTTCTGCGCTAATGGGTTTTCAGGAACAGGGTTTAGATAGATCAGTTCAACAACATCAATCATTCTCTCCCCTTGGCATCGGCAGTCTCAAAGACAAAGATCACAGTGCAAGTCGCCATCATTCTAATATTTTTCGCCTAAGTGCTTCCTTATGCATATAGATTCCAATAATTTCATAATTCAACCGGCATTGGTAGAAAAATACGGTGGATATAAAACTACAACAAAAGAAAAAAAACCTTGATTATTTTAATAGTATAGCAGATCGACTATATTTGTTAGATTATTTACGGCTATACTTTTTAAATATATTATAATATATTTAAATCACAAAGCCGAATGGCTATACATTTTAAATTATATTCGAATATTTATACTCTTTAAATATATTCTAATATTTAATCGTATAGCCGCGAGGTTATACTCCTAAAATATACTCTATTATTTCAACAGTATAGTCGGACGGCGATACTTTTTAAAATTCGGCTATATATTAGAATATATTTAAATAGTTTTTAAAACATATTCGAATATTGCTATACGGTATACCTTTGAAAACACTTCTTGTTGACAATTCTTTGCCTTGAATCTGTCTGCAGTCGGCTCCTCCAATTGTCTGTATCCATTGCGGGCTCTCCATCTCCAGGAGGGCTCATTGAGGGCTCTCCATCTGCAGAAGGGCTGTCATCATCGTCGTCGGCTATACCGCTGAAATATGTTGAAAATATATTTGACTAGTATAGCCGCGCGGCTATACCTCTGAAATATATTCGAATACTATACTAGCTGCCATCGCCTCACACTCTGTTGTGCAACTCCAGTCTGTCCAGTCTGTCCAGTCCAGTAACCTCAAGACACTCACCTCACTCTCTGCCCAAGGTAATAAGAACCCTACATTTAGTTGCTCAATTCGTTCGTTGATAACCCAATTAAGTCCAAGTGATCCTGATTTCTGGGTTGATTCTTTGTTTTCAATTTAAAAGCACCCATCACTCAAACTTACTGTTTTACCCCTATCATCTATGTAATTTCAGGAAGACATCCACCACCAATTCCCATAGAATAGAACCACCCCATCCGCGCGGCGCACCGCCTGTGGAATGAGTGTGGTTTGGCGACGGAGCTTCTGGTGGTTTGATGGCTGCAGATGAGTGGGATTGTTGGGTTTTCAGGAGAAACTACTTTGAAATGAGTGCTGCTTTTTTTGGGGGGCAATAAATTTTTGCTCTGCCTATAATACATAATATATGTGCTTAATTATGATATATTGGATTGCTCAAAACAATTAGCGTATTAGAGCATTTTTAGGAAAGATGTCAAATGCAAAATGTTAAATTTGAATTTGATGGCTTATGTAGCGATTTGATACTTTAGAATAAATTTAACTCCACCTAAAATACTAAATATCATATTATTTTATTATACTTTTAAAAGCAAATGATAGTGCGGTCCATGACTAAAAAAATATTAAAATAATATTTGACATCAAGCTTTTTTGTATGTTATTTTTGATATATCTCTTTCAGCTTTTAAATTTATGTATGATTTGATTACTTGGTTAAAGCAATTTTAACCTTTAATTTTTGCCATTTCATGTCTATTTGGCAATTTGACATATTGATTGAAGATGCTAGAGTATCTTCAAGGGATCTATTTAGATCAATATACTTCATTCCCCTTTTCAACAATGAAATAAAAAAATGTTCATATGCATAAGGTCTAACTGACATGATATATCCAATGGATCAGAAGTGGTCGGTGGATTAGATACGTCCATTGGATCATATGATCAATATATTTTTTTGCATATTCTTCCCTTTAAATGAAGACTAATACACTCCACCATATGTTTCGGCGTACGACAGGCACGCATCCAATGTCCATTTACTCCACACTTGTGACAAGCACCCTCAACATTTCTAGGGGCCTGACTAATCTGGGCTTTCCCCTTGTTATTGGAGGTATTTTTCCCCTTTGTGGCTAGATTGCTCCTTGAACCCAAGCCATATGAATGGGCACCTTGACTTCTTTTTTTTCACTGCCAACAAGTAAGCCTGGATCCTCGCTCATGTATGTGGGTACTGCCACAAGAGGAGGTTACTTTCACTTCTTGAGATGCATCATTCACTTCTGGGATGGCGCTGAGCCTATTGGGCGAGTTTGATGATTTTAAATCAGAAGCTCATTTTTCTACTCAGCCAAGAAAAGGCAGGATACCAACTACGAGTACTTCGTGAAGCCACTACATCTATATTGCTGCTGCAGGAACACGTTTGAGGCATGGAAAGTACTGAATGTTTTCTCAAGCATATCATGGTCAGCAATATTCTGCCACATAGTTTCATTAGGGATGTAATTATGTGCATTGCAGAATTATATTCATATACTGACTTAAATTCTTGGAATCGCAGGTGTATCCATTCATATATAGCTCTAGGAGGATCACTATCTTCTAGCGATTGTACCTCTTCTTTAGGGCTCGTTTGTTATACAGGACTGTCTTGACATAGACTATGCTTAGGAACTGGCTTGGCTTGGCTTGACTTGGTGTAAGTTAGATAACACTTATCATGCGTTTGGTGTATGCTTGGATTAGGACTAGAATTTTTTTATTTTTTCACATATATATATATATATATAAAACATATATGTGTATATACATGTATATAAGTATAATATAAAAGTACATATATATATATTATAATAATATACATATATACACGTATATATGTGTATATATGTATATTATAATATACATGGGTATAATACATATACATATATTTATATATATGTATGTATATTATAATATATATATACACATATATTATATATATTATAAAATATATATGTATATATATTGTATATTATAATATACATATATACATGTATATAATATATGTGTATATAGGTGTATCTATATATTATAATATATACGTGGGTATAATACATATACATATACATATATATATATATGTATTATAATAGATAATATATATGGGTATGTTATAATAATAATATACATGTATATATGTATATTATAATATATATACATATAGTATAAATATATAATGTATATGTGTATATACGTGTGTATATGTATATTATAATACATACATGGGTATAATATATATACACATATATGTATATATACTTATATATATATATATATTACATATATACATGTATGCTATTATTATAATATTAATATGTATGTGTATATGGGTATATTATAATAATAATATACGTGTATATATGTACATTAATATATAATATAATATATATTACATATATATACATGTATACATGTATGCTATTATTATAATATTAATATGTATGTGTATATGAATATATTATAATAATAATATACGTGTATATATCTATATATATTTATATATATTATATATGTATATATGTGTTTATATATATATATACATGTATGTGTATATACATGTATATATGTACATTATAGTATATGCGTATGTAGTAATAATAATAATAATAGTAATATATGTACATTATAATAATATAATATATGCATCTTATACATTAGTGAAGATAGGACTAGCTAATCCTTCATTTTTACAAGGCTTAGTAGTCCCCTCCTAAGGAGGTGTTTTTGGTGGGCCCGGTATTAGCAATCTCATCTAATACTAGAATTAAATGAAACAAATATGGTACTAAATTTAGTCCATATCAGTCCAAATTAAGTCTGTGTACCAAACGATCTCTTAATGTCTTCACAAAATCAATGGATTATCAACAGCGAAATATTTGCTTTTGTCTTTCCTGATTTGACACATGATCCATTGGAGATACCACGCCATCTTCTTTCTTAATCCACCCATGCCAAAAAGCTTAGGAGTTGTTGATATCCCGCCTTTTAAGTTTGACTAGATCACTTCAAATATCAGCCTCCATCGATTCTTTCATAGAAAATCTGTAAATAAGGTACCAACAAAAGATTTAAAAAACACTTAGCAGGGACTAATTAAGAAATATACAAAATGTAATTAAAATTGAACATTAATTAAATGGCAACATACCTGCTGTCGCAATTCGCTAGGGAGAATTTCATAAAAAAATAAAAATAAAAATTCTGAAGGGAGAAAATGAGAGAGGCAGACGAGGAGGAGGATGAGGGGGATAAAATCTTGAGTAACTGATAGCTGAGAAAATAATGGAGATTCATACTTGGGATTCATCCTAAGGCACAAATGATCCGCTGAAGCATGGTCTAATATCCATTTGCTATGTAATCATGGTCTAATATCCATTTCCATACTTCATCACTAGCAGTGAATGTCTTTTCAATTGGATCCCACCTAAAGCCAGAGTTGTTACGCATAAGCATAGACATCTTGTTATATTTCTCCTTAGACCACTTCATTCGGCTCAAGTAATGATTATAAGTTTTTGGGAACCTAATTTTCGCATTAAGACGAGGAAGTATCACTCTTTCTACAATTTGCTTGCTAAGTGACCCATTAGCATCACGCAATCCACTATTGATAGCATCCACCAAGAGGTGCAACAACTCATTGGTATCGTCCATGGTCCAAGATTCTTAGTTCTCTTTCTCTTTGCCCTTTCCTTTGTCATTTCCTTGTTGTGAATCCCCCATTTAAATTACTACTACAACAATGTAAGAAATTTATTAGTTATTTCACAAGAATACGTATCATACCAAACAAGAAAAGAAAATAAAAGAATTTCACTCATGTTTCCTATTTTCTATTTTCTTTCTAACTTTGGTAAATATTTATGGCAAGTCCCAAGTCTTTGACAAGAAATCCATATCATATCAAGTCCCAGGTCTTTGATAAATATTAATGGCATAGCTGCTAATAGTAGGAGAGAGATATGGAGTGAAGGCTAGGATGATGCGAATTGTCTCTGCCAGTTCTTGTTTATATAAAGTTGAGTTTTGCATGTATACAAAAACTTAGAGCTATCCTCAAGCGATTCAAAGCATAGATTTTGTTTCATTCAATTAACAAGTCCTCATACTCTACTCTTGGAATCTAGACGAAAACAAATTAATAATTAAAGACGAAAACAATTCTATTGTGATTGGGTTGACCAATCCTGTTCTGTTCACATATAAACAAAGACGCCAGCTTTATGTATATATATACGCCATCAATTAAAGGTAGCAGCAATTGTTGGGAAGGGCCATAGAGCTATCATATATAAACATGAAAAAGGTAGCAGCAAACCCACGAAGGGCCATAGACACAGACTATATACAAACATGACATATAGCAAATAAACAGACAATAAACGTAAGAATACACAATATAAGAAAGAAGTAATACCTTGTTCACGAAGAGCTGTTTATCTTTACGAAGAGCTATTCATCTTCTCTAGTAGACAAAAAAAATCTCATGTGAAAAGTCTAATAGGTTGGGGTGAGATTTGAGATAGGGTTTGGTATTTATACCTCCCACTAAAAAGTCACATAAATTCTTTATTTAAAAAAAAATCCTTCGAAATTTGCAATTTTTTGAATACCAAAAGACTTTTTGTTACTTGTTTAAGAGTAATGCTACACTTACCACATTTTTATCCAACATTTTTATAACACATGATGTGGCATGTCCATATTATATGTCATGTCAATTAAATTAATGAAGTGTATTTTAATTAAGACAATTAGAAAAACAAATATGATTGAATACCACAATACTTGTTTAGATTGTTTAAAAGTCTTAATTAAATACTCCAAGACTTATTAATACCAAAATAGTCTTTTAAAATCCTAATTGAATACACACCCTAAATTCATCTCTATTTATTTACTAATTTCATAGGTTAGTTTCTAGCGTTACTCTTTTTCCAATAGCATCAGCCTTCGTGCCAAGTAATTTTAATTTGGATTGTAGCATTAGTTGCTGGAGAATTTTCCTTTAAATAATTATGTGTTTAATGTTTAGTTTCTTGAAGTAAAAGAGCAGCAGAAAATGCGAACGTAATTACCAAATTATGGTGTGTCAATCAATATATTAGAGAGAAGACATAATTCCTGGAGGAAATGGAAGTTGGGTTGGGTGTAAATTATAAACAGGAAAATAAATAATATAGAGAGATATAAGCTCCAGCCAGCTGCGAGCTTTTCTCTCTTCTCTCTCTAAATATTTCATGCAGCAACGAATGGAATGGAAGAGCAAATGAAAGATATCCTCTCTCTCTCTCTCTCTCTCTCTCTCTCTCTCTCTCTCTCTCTCTCTCTCTCTCTCATGCCAAGCTGCTCTGCAGCAATCAGAATGGAAAACCGAGACAAAAAATGGGGCTGCTTTCGGTCCAAAGGTTCAATATTGAGCAAGAAGATTCAACATCTCTCTGTCTCCCTCCTCCATCTCTTTGTAAGTCTGCAATTCCAGTCTCCTGTGATCTCCCACTATCTCTGCCCAAGGTAATAACCCTAAGATTGAAATAAAAAACCTAATTCGTTTCATTCTCCATTATTTTATTTTTAGACCAAAAAAAATTTAAAAATAATTCGCGCGGCTAAATTTTTTAAAATATATTCGAATATTTAATAGTATTGCCGCGCGGCTATACTATTTAAATATAATTGAATATTTTAATAGTATAGCCGCGCGGCTATACCTTTGGAATATCTAAATAGCATAGCCGAATATATTCGAAATTTCTGAAATTAAAATTTTGAATTGAAAAGGAAGGTTTAAGCTGTTCAAAATCTTAACTTTGATTGCTTTTTTAGTTTTTGCAATTCAAGTTTTGTTATTTTGTTGATTAGAGCTGATGGAAGAGAACCCTCAATTTACAAGCACGAGATGATGATCAGCAGAGCGCTTCTGAAAATGGACACAGGCCCTCGTCAATATGATCACAAGGAAGCAAGCAGTGGATGTTCTAGTGGGTGTGTGGAGGGCTTTTTAACATCCTCGCTGAAGATGTTAATGTCTAGATGCGATTATGAATAAAAGCATTACCTTCTGATGAAAAAAGAATTCTTGCTTGAATAATATTTTTTTTAATTTCTAAATTTTTAATACTTTTTAATAGTTCCAAAAGTAAACTTTTTATTCTTTAAAAAAAAAAATTTTTCTGGAAAAATGAAAAATTTATCCTCAAAAAGTGACAATATGCAGATGACGTGACATCTTTTATATGATTATATGTAGTTTTTTAAAAGTTTATTATATAGAACTTGGAATCGGATGCAAGTCTGCGTAAATCGACGGCAAGTCTTCTTTTTGACTTTTGAGCACAACGAGATAGTGAAATGAGGGAAACTTCCTGCAACTTAAGTGGGAAAGAGAGAGTGGTCTTCATCTTCAAGTTGCCAAACCTTTCTCACTCTGCCAAAAGGTAAGAACTCTAAGCTTAGTTCATTTCATTATCTAATTGTTAGGTTTATTTGTTCCTGGTTTTAGATCGTACCCTTTAGTATATAGGAGCAGGATACTGATAGTTTCTGGTTTCCGATCTTTTGCAGTTCAAGTTTTGTTTGAGGGTGGTGTGTTCTGTTGGTTAGAGCTGATGGATACTGATAATGAGAAGCCTCGGCCTCCTCAAGGTGGTTCAAGCGAACCCTCAATGTACACAGACAAGATGTACGCTGATGATAATGAGAGCCCTTCAGAAGATGAAGATGGAGAGCCCTCAATGAGCCCTTCTGAAGATGAAGATGGAGAGCCCTCAATGAGCCCCTCTGAAGATGAAGATGGAGAACCCTCAATGAGCCCCTCTGAAGATGAAGATGGAGAGCCCTCAATGAGCCCTTCTGGATTTGGATTGCCCTTAATGAGCCCTTCTGGAGATGGAGATCCCTCAATAGGCACAGGCGATTGGAGGAATCAATTGCAGCCAGATACGAGGCAAAAAATTGTCAACAAGATGTATGTCTAAAGAAAGAAAGAAAAGCTAGTAATCTAGTCCTCATATATGTTTACTTACATGAAACCAGGATGCGCTTTCATGTATTCATACAGAAATGACTGCATATGATATATCAAAGCTAACATGCTTGAATGATATATAACCCCTTTTGTGCGAATTTATTTATTCATCCTGAATTCAGTTTTGTTGTTAAGAACTCTACCACCATGCCATGCTTTGATATGGTCGATAAATTTTATTTATTGTGTTGCATGTAAAGAATGGAGACATTGAAGAGGCATCTCCCTTTCTCTAGTCAAGAGGGATTACAGGAGCTCAAGAAAATTGCTGTAAGGTTTGAGGAAAAGATTTATGCTGCTGCCACAAGCCAGGTACTTCAATAACTCTTGGGTCCAAATTTTTCTTAGTATATGGCAAGTAACTCTACTTAGATTTGTACTGATCTGTACATATGTAATTTCTTAAATAAACATGGTCTGTGATTCAGCTCTCTTTGTATTTTGGATAGCAATGTAGTCTAAGTTTAGCATGGGTTTCTTTTTACAGTCGGATTACCTACGGAAGATTAGTCTGAAGATGCTAACAATGGAGACCAAGTCTCAGAACACAATGGCCAATTCTTTACAGTCCTACTCTGATGGTAATAGGATACTACTGCCATTGTCTCCCTGCTTGCATGCTATTTGACATATAGAGATTGTGATATTTGTGTTTTATATGGAAAGCTGCAGGTTTGACAAAACAAAAATAGGGCGTTTTCCTGTGTTGTGTAGCTTTGTTGTTATTGCTTAATTGCCTGAAAATGGTCTACTATTTCCTCCCCACGTCTTATCTGAAGAGACTCATTTCCGATATCTACGTTGGCAGTTAATTTTGTGATGATTGAATGAGTGTCAAATTTTGTGATCATTTTGAAATTTCCCTGTCGGTTGTTGCTTTTCTTTTTTAGGTTGATTTGAGACATATAATGGAGGGGACATTTTGAGCATTGTTTAGTAATTAGATGATCACAGTGGTTCCGCATGAGGGCAAGGAAATAGAATTGGAAATAATAATCCCAAAAGAATAAGGAAATAGCAATTAAACCTTAAGAAAAGAGAAAAGCACATACTCAGCCTAATTTACTAGCTTTTTTGCATACGTCTAAAATAGGTATGTAGGGTAGACCACCATGATTCCCATTCAGATTTAGACTTTAGAATCATAGTTGCCACTTGGAGACGTTATATCTGTTACTTTATTGGTTGACAGTTGAAGCTTCTTTTTTCCTTTTACTTTAGTTTTGGTATATTGTTTTTTCATGAATAATGTTGAGAAAGATACTTATTGTTAAGCTCTTGATAGTTTAACTGTAAAAGTTTTATTTTGGTTGTTAAAAACATAATTTGTGGATCCTTATCTTGTGAATAGAAACTTGGAGAACACTCTTATCTGAAGCGTCTTTGAATCTGATGGTTGTTTATCAATAACAGTTTCCCATGGCTGTATTACCTACACTGCTGTGTATTCATAATCCTGTTGCTTAAGCACTTGGGCTTTCAGTGTGTTCTCAGACTGTTCATGTCATGTGGAATGGTCTTTTAAATAAATACCGTTCATGTTTTGCAGAATCATTTTTGACTGAGTTGGTTCCGATTTTTCTTGATCAAAGTTCTGAAGGTAATATTGACCGAAAAAAAGAAAGTTCTGAAGGTAATGCTTTTTTCCATTATTATCTTCATAAGAAATTTTTTGTATGATTTTATCACTTATAATCCTGTTTGGCTTAAGCACTTGGGCTTCAGTGTGTTCTCAGACTGTTCATGTCATGTAAAATGATCTTTCAAATAAATACCGTTCATGTTTTTGCAGGATCATTTTTTACTGAATTGGGTCCCATTTTTCTTCATCAAAGTTCTGAAGGTAATATCGAGCATAGAAAAAAAAGTTCTGAAGGTAATGCTTTTCTCCATTGTTACCTTCATAAGAAAATTTTGTATGATTTTATCACTTATAATCCCGTTTGGCCACTTGGGTTTTCAGTGTGTTCTCAGATTGTTCATGTCATATGTAATGGTCTTTTAAATACCGTTCATGTTTTTGCAGGAGCACTTTTGACTGAATTGGTTCCCACTTTTCTTGATCAAAGTTCTGAAGATAATATTGACCTGAAAAAAAAAAAATTCTGAAGGTAATGTTTTTCTCCATTATTTCCTTCATAAGAAAATTTTGTATGATTTTATTACTTATAATTTTGTATAACTCAGTACCAACTCCAGATTCTATATCCTCGACAAGACATGCAAATGGGGTTGACTGGCAAGAGGAGGTCTATCAAGAGGTAAGATTCTCTGGCATGTAATTAAATGCCATTTTTTTTGGGTAACTGTAATTACATGCCATTAAATGGCTAGGATTAGAAAGAAATATAAGCCGCTGTTTTGGGGCTTGGTCACTTGGGTAGGGATTATATCAGTACTGCTCACCCTTGGGACTGAAAATGAAGACTTGTGATTGTGATCACCTAACTAACAAGACCAACGCATATCTTGCAAGTTTTCGGCCCATTCTCTTTCTTCCTATGGCTCCAGTGTTTCAGCCATTTTGGTGTATGGGTTGTGGAGATAATCCGGTCTGATTGGTTTAATAGGAATATCTGCCATTTGATTATGTCAGATTTAATCCACTGGCTCTTGTTACAGGCACTCACAGGTCCTCATTTCAGTTCCTCAGGTGAGCTGGACTGGGGATTATATACAGGCTTTATTACTAATGTCATTAGCTGCTGGAACAATAGGAGACAACGATAATAAAGTGGGGATATGAAAATGAAATTTTATCTCTTCGAGGAAATAAGATACAGTTTTTAGTAGTGAAAAACTGAACATTCAATTATTCTCAGAAAATGGAAACTGGTGTTCACAAGTGAGTGATATAGGATTGAAAAGGAAATGAAATGCAGCAATTTGGGAGTTTGGCATTTTGGATAGGGATTATATTCAGGGTTTATCAGGTTTTTTTAATGGTATTTTTCAACGCTTCGAGGCTTACGCCTCGCCTCACTGGAGGTAAAACGTCTCGGCTTACGCTTTCACTTTTTAAAACATTGATCAGGAATGATGGTTGCTTCTCAAATCACAGGACATAATGGTGAATAACCTAGGAATACAGAATATTCATTTTTCAGTGGCAGAAAATCAAATTTTCTATTATTTTCAGAAGAAAGCATGGCATTCTGATGTCTATTTTGTTTATATTTAAAATTTTGAAAAAATAAAGTCAATTGAACTACCGGATGGGTAATAAACTAGGAATAGATAAAAAAACATTTTTAGTAGTGGGGAATCAAATTTTCTAATATCCCATAAGAAAGAAGCTTCAAAGATAGAGACCACTATGCCCTTTATAAATTCTCTAAAGAATCTCTTTATATTATTGAACACTGTATTTTGAAGCATTAGACAAAAAACACTTTAATAGATGCATGAGGTACTAAGAAACAAAGAAATCTGGTGTCTACAAGCATGTAGCTGCAACAAAGTTCTTTCTAATCATCTTTGTCTTGCTGACTTCGATTTGCAGATCGAAGTCATGAAGGAGATGTATTTACCCGAACTAAGTGAAATGTATCAGAGATTTGCTAGTTATCTTCTGCAGGTTTGTAATCACTTCATCCTTTTACTCACTCAATTTGTTGCTCAACTTTTACCATTGAGCAGCCTGTCCCTTCAAGGTTATCATGGTGATGGTCTGTGATAGATCCCTCCAACTAGATCTCCTGTTTAATTATTGCAGCCATGTATACCGCCTACATGGGATTGTTAATGCCAGTAGTAGTTTACTTTTTTCGCTTACAATGCCAATAATATTATTTGCTACAAAGTCTTGTTACTTGTAACATTGCTATTTTGTTGCTTACTCATCGTGTATGTTGTTCTTTCTGTTTGCCAGCACAATTCTCTTCCACAACCACCAAAATCAAAGCAGCTTGACAAACTGAATTTCTTCAAGGCCATGTTGGAGCGCCTCATATCAGTCTTACAGATTTCCAAAAGTAGCATTTCACCTGGTTTGAAAGACAAGTTGGTTTTATACGAAAAGCAGATAGTAAATTTTATTAACATAAATGGACGTAGGAAGCCAGTTTCTTCTCTGCATCAAGGGCAGCTCCCCCCATCTCGTATGCACTCCATGCAGCTTTCACAATCTCACATTACTAGAGTGCAATCTCATGAAAATCAAATAAACCCACAGATGCTTTTAATGAACTTACAAGGTTCTGCAGCAACAGTGCAGCAGAACAATATGGCGAGCTTGCAGCAAAGTTCCATGTCTTCTTTATCTGGAACAGCGCAGCAGAACATGATGTATTGGTTGCAGCCTAGTTCCAATATGTTTTGGTTGCATCCTAGTTACAATTTGGATTCAGGACAAGGAAATACACTGAACTCATTGCAGCAGTTTGCTTTGGGCTCTGCCCCACAAACTCCTGTCAGTGCTTCCCAACAAGCGAACATGAATGCCTTGTCATCACAGAGTGGGGTTAGTATACTGCAGGTAAACATTGTTTCCCTTCAACCTAGTCAATATGCTGCAGAGCCAATATTCCTCAAAAGCTAGCACTGACAAGGAGTAGAAAGGCTTAATTACTTAACCTTGGGGATTATTATATTCCATCACACTTCCAAAGCCCGAATTCCATTCTATTGGCACTGGCTTGACCCTCTCCTATCTTGGTAGCTTCACTCATGCCCTATTGCCCCAGAAATGATACCCAAACATTTTAATCTAGCTTCTAGGTTGCCCATGACAAGATTCTAACCTTGAATGTCCTCTGGATGTTGTTGTGGTACCCATTAAGTACCAGCCAGTACTCTTTTAAAGTCGGGCATGCATTTTTCCGACGGACCTGGTGACCTGTTGGGTGGGGTTATTTTCTTTCTTGTTGCAGGTTGAATTGGTTCAATACCGTTCTACCAGCCAAAGTCAATTGTGATGGGATAGTTCTGAACTCGAAATAACTGGCCTGTAACGACATTAAATCATTTCAAAACTAATGAACTGTCAGGCAGGTTGAAGTCAAACCTAGAAGACTTGTTAAGTTTAGGATGTCTACTGCCCAACTCATCCGTGCAGCATGTGGTGTTAGGAGCATGCTGCTGTTAACGCCAAACGCTGCATAGTACTGAAACATGATGGTTTTTGTGTTATTCTTTTGTTTTGTTCATTGGTTAGACTTGTTTAGTTGAATTTATGCAAGCTCACAAAGCGATAGCAAGATTTTCTTTAATGTTCAATTGAAAGCATTACTGATTTCTTTTGCAGAATATTTCATCAGAGTGGACCTTTTTAACAGCTAGCTTTGTACTAGAGATTTTGTCAGCTGCTTGTGAACAGTTATCCTCCCGAAATAAGCCTCTTTATGCACAAGGTGGTTTGTTGTTTGCTATTGCAGCTTTTCTGATCTGCATCTGGGATATTGTAGACAAAGTTATCAAGGACAGAATTGTATTGAGGAGGAGGGAAATGCTGCGCATCCTTCATTATCCATCTCCCCGTAACACACCCTGTTTCAACTTAGCTGACTATTATGGTTTAGCTGGTGCCGTCTATCAACTGTTTTCCGCAACATTTGAGTGGTTTCATGTCCGCAAGGGTGTTGATAATCCTATAAAATTTTCAATTACGTCCTTAGTATTTCTTGTGCTTTTGGCTTGCTCTAGAGCTAGGGTTGAAAGGTGTACCATAGATGAGACCCTGGAAGATATTGTTTAAACAAAGACTCATGTTGAGTTATTAGGGCCCTCTCTGAGGATATTGAAATTTCAACACATTAGGCTCATTTTTATTCCCTTAATCCTTGTAGTGTGGCCTTGGTGTGGGAAATTTCATAGAGTAGTGGTTGTGTAAATGTCAATGTTGTTACGTAGTCATCGTTTTGTATAGATATTATTTACATGAGGTTGTAAATTTGAGTTATCTGTCCGCATTCAACTTTAGGAATTTAAAAATATATTATGTTCTGATTTTATGTCAACATTATGGATGGTGTGAAAAACACTATTAGCTAGTTGGTGGTTTGTCTAAGCCTACGTGAGTCATGTAGCAGTCACAATCTCAAATTACTCAAATGCCGTCAGTCTCATGAAAATCAAATGAGCCCACACCAACTTACAAGGTTCTTTCTGTGGCAAGCAATTCAGTAGAAGAACAATATTTCAATTAGCTTACAGCCAAATTCTGTGTGAATCCTTCTGTAGTGTGGCCTCGTGGGCATGCGCATCTTTCCAAGATCCATGTATGGCGAGTTCATGTGCAACCATGAGTTGCGAGTGAGTGGAAGATTGCTTGGCTCTCAAGTCATTCCCGGTTTGCGGGTTTGATCATCATACCGCTTCAAGGTATATGTTGTTAGTATTTTAATTCATACATTTATTAAACTTCACATGTGTGACATGTTTACTGATTGGTAATCAAAATTAAAATAATGAGTATGGAAAATACAAGTGGAGCCCCCTATAATATCATACAATTCAACTCTTGAGTGTGTGTTGGTTTTTTGATTGCCGCATAAACAACCCCATCATGAGATTGACTCAATTTTTTTCACCGTTACACTCATATTATTTCTAAAATTCCAAGTTTGCCCATATAAGCTTGCAATTTTTGTTGTTCTTTGGATTATTGCGTATGTGGTTCGTGACAAATTCATGCTTCAAATTTGCTTAAAGGTATAGTATACATGTTCATATTTACAATCACCATCATCGTTCAAATTTAGCAACCTTTTCACAAATTTTTTTTTCCTTTTTCTGGTGGGATTTCATTTGAACTTGCCATTCAATCTTTTATTGTTTTGTTTCACAAATTTTCTTTTGGTTTGGTTAGATTCGATGGAGAACAATAATGGGAGGCCTCCTCAAGTTGCAGAACCATCAATTGATACAGGAGGGGATTGGAGGAGTCAACTGCCGCCAGGTGGACGGCAAAGAATTCCCAACCAGATGTAAGTTTCTTCAAACAATGGAAGTAAAAGAATTTATTGGGTTGATTTATTATTCATCCATGCTTTGATGGTCATTAACTTTTATTAAATGTGTTGCATTGCATGTGAAGAATGGATACACTTCAAAAACTTCTTCCCCCCGATCAAGTGGGACAGGAACTCATGAAAATTGCTGTAAGGTTTGAGGAAAAGTATTGTACTTCCATGAACTCTTCTTGGGGTTCTATTTTTCCTGCTACATTTAATACTTCTTTTTTGGTAAATACCATGAGGTGTCCGGGGGGCTTGCGCGCACCTTGACTAATCCCCACTCCCGGAACTGAGCCTGCCGCTGACCACTAGGTGTTGCAACTGCCGGGACTCGAACTGGGGAACAAACCTAACCGAACCCCAGAGCCTTACCCAAATGGCGGACAAAATCACTGGGGCCACTTTTGGTGGTTTACATTTAATACTTCTTAGATAATGCTAAATGTAGGTTGTTGAGTTGGAGACAATATCGATGTTAGTATATGGTAAAGGGATCAAATGATTAAAAATATGAACATAAAGGGCATTTGTTGTGTTCTTGTCTTTACACTTGTTATTACTTGGAAATGTTTAGATGACCCTAACTTGTTTTTGGGTGTGTGTGTGTGTTTTTTTTCTTCTTCAGAAAACATAAGTAACTTGCTTCAGTTGTAAGCCAGTTGCTGCGCTCCTTTCAGGTTTGGGCATCTTGTTTTTCAGCTTCCATTCCTGGCTTGCAATTCAATATTGCTGTTTTGTTTGACAGTGTGTTTGGTTGGTTAGATTTTATGGATATCGATAATGAGAGGCCTCTGCAAGGTTAATTGCCAATAGTCGCCGGCAATAGGAGGAGCGAATTGCAGCCAGATTCACAGCAGGGACTTGTCAACAAGACTTAAGCATGCTTAAGTGGTTAAAAGTATTTAAAATTATGCATCGGAGACTCTAGGTTCTATCATTTCTTCCCCAATATTTCTTGTGTTAAGGGAAGAAAAACTAAAAATAATGGACCCCATGAATTAGCAGAGGCTCCATGAGGGTGATAGAAAATGTTTGTGTATCCGTAATCGAATTCAAAATAAAGGAATTGAGTTCTAATTAAGAAATTCAAGGTGTGATTTTGGGGGGCTATAGCTAGAGAAACAACCTATCATGAGTCAATTTTTTTCACCATTGCACCCTTCTGTTATTTCGGAGATTCCAAACTTGTCCATTCACATAATCAAACAACAGCACTATCAAAACAAGACTAATCTGGTAACCAAAAACTAAAACAAAACAGCTTCAATGGAGATCCGAATTCAATTACTGTTAACACATGATTAAATTTTTATTTTTTCAAATCTAATCTATCATTTTAGATGTAGAGGTAAATACGGTCGCCATCTATCACTATACATAAGCCGAAAATAAGCTAAGGCAGCCTACCCAGATAAAAATTAAAAAACACAAAATATAAATATTTTTTCTCAGCTACCAATCAAAAATCAATATCGGTTTTTTTTTGTTTTGTTTTGTTTTGTTTTGTTTTGTTTTGTTTTGTTTTGTTTTTTTGGATAAGAAAATCAATATCGGTTGGGTTGTAAGGTGTGACGACAATTTCATTGCCTTTTTGTCTGTTTGTGTGTTTTGGTCAAAAGATGAAACGAGAATTTCATTGTTTAGAAGACTTAATTCTGAAGCAACCCAACCTGTTTCTATCCAATTGACAATTGAAGTTCCCGTCTTCTCCTACTTTAGGTTTTTCTCTTCAAGTCCGAATTGCTCCACTTCCACTTCCAGTCGAACCAGTCCCTTCGAAGAAAACGGTGAAATTTTGTTCTCTGTTTTTTTGTGGTTAATTTTCCTTGTCACTTCCGTTAAAATTGTTCGATTATGGTTCTTCATTCATCGCTCAGATTTTCGTAATTTTTGTGTTGGGTTTGCAAGCTTTGTTCTTTGGATTTTTGCGTATGTGACTGTAGGAATAGTGTAGTGGAGAGAGTTTCGTGACAAAATCTATGCTTTACAATCACCATCATCATTTAAAGTTAGCAGCTTTTTTACAAAAAATTTCATCGAACTTGCTACTCAATTCTTTTTTTGGTTTTGTTTGACAGTTTTTGTTTTGGGTTGGTTAGATTTGATGGATAACAATAATTGGAGGCCTCCTCAAGTTGGAGAAACACCAATTGATGCAAGGGATTGGAGGAGTCAACTGCAGCCAGATTCACGGCAAAGAATTGTCAACAAGATGTAAGCTTCTTTAAACAATGAAAGTGAAAGAATTTAGCGGATTGATTTACTATTCATCCTGAATTCACTTTTGTTTTGAAGTGCTCTACCTTCTTGCCTTTGATGATCATTAACTTTTCTTAAATGTGTTGCATTGCATGTGAAGAACGGATATATTGAAGAGGCATCTTCCCTTCTCTGGTCAAGAGGGATTACAGGAAATCATGAAAATCGCTGTAAGGTTCGAGGAAAAGATTCACACCGCCGCCACCAGCCAAGTACTTCCATTACTCTTAGGGTCCTATTTTTCCTGCTACATCTAATACTACTAAGATATGTATATATGTGCTACTATTTAATTTCTTACATATATATATATATATAATATTTTTGTGTTATTTATATCGGGGATACTGGATATCAATGCATTCTTAAGTTTTATGTGGACCTCTTTTTTCCAGTCGGATTATCTCCGGAAAATTTCTCTGAAGATGATCAGTATGGAGACAAACTCTCAACACAGAATGGCCAATTCTTCACAATCCAACTCTGCTGGTAAAAGAAACAGGCTCCCTGATCCGGGTGAAAAAAAATTGACAAAAAATGTGCTTTTGTTTCATGCACCTACACAGATCTCATTTACACTTTCGACTATCCCTTTTGTTTCCCTGCATGTATGCTTTTAAAAATGGAGAACTAATGTTTACTCATACGTAGCTTTCTTCTTGATGGCTGGTTTCCTTCTTCCCACATCTCTTATATAAAAAGATTCATTGTTGATATTTATATTGGTTGGTAAGCACTCAAGTCTGTAATTCGTTTGTTGTATATTCTTTCAGAAAAGGGATCAAATGATGAAGAATATGAGGGACATATAGGGCATTTATTGTGTTCTTGTCTTTACGCTTGTTATTACTTGGAGATGTTTAGATGACCCTAACATGCTTTTGTGTGTGTGTGTGTGTGTGTTTGCTTAAGTTGCTTAAGTTTTAAGCCAGTTGCACCATTACACCATTCCCTTTGGTGTTCCAATCTCTGTTGAGGAATTGGTGCTTGTGCATGTGCTTTGTTGTTTCAATTATTATTGTCATTAATTTTTCTCATTTGGTATTTATGCTTTTCTATTTTGTTTCAATAGGTTCTTTCGGTGTGCAACCCCAAGTCCCCTACCAAGGGCAATTACTCTCCATGCAGTTGTCGGCGAATCAGTCTCTAGCACGCCAACAACTATTATCACAGAACATTCCGAATAACATTCCTCCTGCCTCTGGTTTACCCCAGACTCCTATCCCAAGTACTGTATCCTAACGTGCAAAATATGTCTGGAACTCATAGAATAACCCCAAGTTTGCCCCAACTTTTTATACATTAGATTCTTTTTTTGACATCCAATTCAGTCAAACTGATCTATTTCTTAGGTTTTATTCCTCGTTTTATATGGTACCCTTTATACGACCAAAAGAAAAATTGTTACACTTTAGAGTGGAGCACCCATAGTTTCTGAATTTGGTTTCTTTTAGGTTTGGGCATCTTGTTTTGCACTTTCCATTTTCCTGGTTTGCAATTTAATTTTCTGTTTATTTGACGGTGTGTTTGGTTGGTTAGATTTGATGGATACCCATAATGAGAGGCTTCTGCAAGGTGGTGAACTGCCAATGGTCGCAGGCAATTGGAGGAGCCAATTGCTGCCAGATTCACGGCGAAGAATTGTTGACAAGATGTAAGTATGTTTAAAAAGAAATAAAAGCTAGAAATCATGGATCCCATAAATAATTAGAGATTCCGTCAGTGTGTACTCATCTTTTTAGTTGAAGCTATTTGTTTCTTCTTACATGTGCACTCACCAGTGGTCATTACTGGGGTCCTATATGTGCATTGGGAATGCAAAAGAATTGGTCTTACTAGATGTTTTGGTATGACACTTGGGCCGAATTTTATTCTCTCTTTCATTTCTTTAACTTTGTCAAGTTGAAGTGTGTTATTTGGCTCATGCCAAAAAAGGGTTTGTATGGAGGTGCTGATAAATAGTAAAAGTTTGACCATGCCTATCTAGTAGCTTTTATATCAGAGACAGCTTTGTCTTAGTTTTGTCACAAAAGGGCAATCTGAAATTCTCAATATTGAATGCAGAGGCAAGTTAGCAGTGAGTTTAAAATTGGAGGCACTAATTGAAAGAAAACATTCTGAGAGATATGGTGGATATATATCAGACCAAGACATCATAAAATAGACTCTGTGCAGATGCATGTTCATACACATACATGAAATGAAACCCACATGTGTTCATTCATGTGGATGTATTGAAGTTGACAAGGTTGAATGATATACAACCCTTTCTGCATGAATAGATATATTTATAGTGAGATTATTCCTTGTGGTCCAATTTGGATGCTGGACTAGTGACTGCTGAGGTCGGGCTCCATATAATGCGTGCTTCAGATATTGAAGCTAAAAGATAACGTACTTTTTTCTGGACTAGTAAATGCCATTGCTGTATTCTTCTTTGGTTTTTTCCCCTGTGAAATCTGCTGATGGATTATTCTTTGTGCTTAATCTATCCCTCACATATATTTTTCTTTCGGGAGTGATTCTTTACTCTGAATTCATGTTGTTAAGAACTCCACCTCCATGCCTTAATGTTCAATAACTTGCTAACTGTGTTGCACGTGAAGACTTAATACGTTAAAGAGGCATCTTCTCGTCAGTGGTCAAGAGGGAATCGATGAACTCAGGAGAATTGCTGAAAGGTTTGAAGAACGGACTTACGATTCTTCCTCAAGCCAGGCACTTCCATAACTCTTGGGTTCCTAATGATTTTTTTTTTTTTTTTCCTTCTTCCATAGTACATGCAATGTATTCTAAGTTTTGTTCTCTCCTTTTCCAGTCTGATTACCTACGGAGAATTTCTTTGAAGATGCTCACCTTTGAGGCCAAGTATCAATGGACAGCACCTACCGCCGCCCCCTCCAACCTGAACCGGCATCGTGTCTTCCCTTGACATGTGAAATATACAAATTTCGTGACTTGGTCTTAAATAAAATGCACGTATTTGTGATGAAAAATTTCAGAAACTCAAGTGTTTGTCGAAGAAGAGCAAGAAACAATTTCTAAACTGTTTCTAATGCTCCTACTTAGTAGGAACACTTTATTTATATGCTTGTAATAATCCTATATTTTATATTGTATATTCTTGTTCCACATGCAAAGTTGCTCTTTTCTCATGGGTCGAACTTAAGCCCAAAACTCACATATCAAGAAGGAATTTAGCAAACCACCGCTACCTTTTAGTCATGCAAAGTTGTCTCCCACCCAAAATGTGATATATAAACCACCCACTACTATTTTATTTACACACCCTAAAATTCCGACACACTCAAAAGGGATGTAATTATTTAGGGTAAAACAAAAGACGACCCTTTTATTAGTGTAAGTTTCTAACTATTGAGAGAAAAAGATCCCAAATAAATATTTCATTTAAAAAGGATAACGCAATAAAGTTATACAATTATAAATATTAAATGCAAGAATAAATAAATAAATAAAATAAAAGGAAAACATGTCCTGCATTTTGAGAAGCTAGTATTGTGGATATATTAAAACAAAAGTTATAAAACTCGTTCTAAAAGTAAAAAAACAAAATAAGAAACAAAAAAAATTTCATACGTGTATGACAAGGAACTAGTATAAATTTAAGCAAAATAATAATACACGCTTCAGATTGATGCATTGGCGAGCAAGTATCAAGAGGTTAGTTTAAAATATGCGCCATATTTACGTAGGTTAGAGCGCGTCTTGAGAAGCTAGTTATTCATAGAAATAAAAAGGTGTTGTAGTGGAGGGTTTCCGTGGACTACTGAAACGGAAGTTTCCGGTTAGGGTGGGTGATTGCCCAGATGAGGGGCAAAGATAAGTGGCAAGTGGCAACGATACTGGTTTAAGTTTGTGAATTGTGAATTGTGTTTGCTAATTAGATTATCAGTGTGGTTTAAGTTTATATGAAAGGAATTGAGGGCGTTGACTAATATAAACGAAGCTACATACCAAATTCGAGATAAAAATTTCAGCTTTATTCTTGTATTCTCAATTTCAATAGGAGGAACTAGGCCTCAATTATAGAGGAAATAGGCTTTATTTATGGGCTTCGGTTACTCCTGTTTTTAAGGATTTGGCTGTCTCTTCTATTATGCGAGATTTGTTAGCGGTTGTGAAGTGATGTGTTGCTCTTTTCTTTTTTCCTGGGTGGCCTTTTTGTTTGCTTTTGTCCTTTTTTCCTTTCTTTGTTTTGATCTTGAGGTTGCTGTTTTCTTTTGTTTCCAGTTGCTTGTTTCTTTGTTTATCTCTTTGAATTTATATAGTTTCTATTCCATAAAAAATATATAAGGAATAATCCACAAGGATAACAGAATAGATTGTCCTTATGAACAAGCATGCATGCAAGTCATACTTTCCAAATTCTTGTCCGTTGGCACTGTATTTTGAAGCATTGGACAGGAAAACTTTAGATGCTTGAGCTACTACGAAACAAAGAAATCTGGTGATATTATGGTATCTGCAAGCATGTAGCTACAACAAAGTCCTTTCTAATCATCTTTGCCTTTCTGACTCCATTTTTGCAGATCAAACTCATAAAGGAGAGGTACTTACCCGAACTCAGTGAAATATATCAGAAAATTGCTACTAAATTTCAGCAGGTTTGTAATCACTTCATTTTTCTTCCCTATACTATTTGTTGCTTAACGTTTACCATTGAGCGGTCTTTCTCTTTAAGGATATTGTGGTGATAACCTATGATAGATCCCTCCAACTGGATCTACCTTTTACTTATTCCAGCCATGTATACTCTCTACATGGGACCGTTACCGCACCAACAACCCTTTCAGTTACAAAGCCTCTCTGTTTGCCAGCATGATTCTCTTCCACAACCGCCAAAATCAGAGCAGCTTGACAAACTGAAAATGCTCAGAACCATGTTAGAACGCCTCATATCAGTCTTACAGATTTCCAAAAGTAGCATTTCACCTGGTTTGAATTGCAAGTTGTTTTTTTTTTACGAAAAGCAGATAGTAGATTTTATTAATGCCTGCGAAGCCAGTTTCTGCAAGGCATCAATGGACAGCACAGCCGCCCCTCCTACCTGAAACGGCGTCGTGTCTTCCCTTGACATGTGGAATATACACATTTCGTAACTTGGTCTTACATATTTGTGATGAAAAATTTCAGAAACTCAAGTGTTTGTCGAAGAAGAGCGAGAAACAATTTCTAAACTGTTTCTAATGTTAATACTCTAGTAGGAACGCTATCCTATATCTTATATTTTATGTTGTATATTCTTGTTCCACATGCAAAGTTTCTCTTTTCTCATGGGCCGAACTTAAGCCCAAAGCTCACAAATCAAGAAGGATTGAGCAAACCACCACCACCCTAGTCGTGCAAAGTTGTCTCCCACCCAAAATGTGATATATAAACCCACGACTATTTTATTTACACACCCTAAAATTCTGGCACACTAAATAACTTTATAAACGTTAGATGGATCACGTATAAACCATGAATTTATAACAAAAGGAGTGTGATTATTTAGGGTAAAGCAAAAGACGACCCTTTTATTAGTGTTAAGTTTCTAAATATTAAGAGAAAAAGATCCTAACTAAATATTTCATTTTAAAAGGATAAAGCAATAAAGTTATACAATTAAAAATATTAAATGCAATAATAAATAAAAAAAGGAAAGAAAAGAAAACCATGTCCTGCATTTTGAGAAGCTAGCATTTTCAATATATTAAAACAAAAGTTATAAAACTAGTTCTAAAATTAAAAAACAAAATAAGAAACAAAAAAAAAATTCATACGTGTGCGCCAAGGGACTATTATAAATTTAAGCAAGATAATAATACACAATTTAGATTGATGCATGGGCCGGCGAGTGTCAAGAGGCTAGTTTAAAATATACGTCATATTTACGCCGGTTAGAGTGCGTGTTGATAAGCTACTTGTTCATAGAAATAAAAGGGTGACGTAGTGGAGGGTTTCCGTGGACTGAAACGGAAGTTTCCGGTTGGGGTGGGTGATTGCCCAGATGAGGGGCAAAGATAAGTGGCAAGTGGCAACTTATAAAGTTTCAACGATACTGGTCTTATTGTCTTTTTGTCCCCGTGAGCTTACTCCGAACCAAACTAAAAAAATCAGAAATTTGAAAAAAAGACCCCAAAAAAAAAAAAGAGTCAGATATTGATGCTTCGTTTAAAATAGGATTTAGTTGTTTCGTTCCAACGCATCAATCAATTCAATATTTCTTCACTTGAGTCTTTGTGCCTGAAAACCCCCTTCTTCCCCTAATTTCCGACTTCGGCAATTTTTCTTTCATCTCCCAAATTCTTCTGCTTCGAGCTGCCTAGACTTTTCAATCTCCAAAAAGAAACGGTAATTTTTTTGTTTGGACTTTTTTCTTCTTTTTGATAGAAACAGATTAGGGGTTTGGTGTAGAATTCATTGTTGGGTTTTTTTTCCCTCTGATTGTCGAAAATCGTATTGAGTTTTCGATTGCATGTGAATTGTAAGCTTTGCTTTTGCATATGTGAATTCAGGGATTGTATATTGGAGAATTTCATGACAAAATCATGTTTAAAATCAGCTTAAGTGGATCCATTTTCGGACACAAAAAAGATTTAATATTTGGAAACTTTATCATCGTTTAAGTTTAGTATGTTTTGTACAAATTTTGTGCCTTTTCGTGGGTTTTCATTGAGGTTGCTCAATATTTTGTTCTTTTTTGTTTGACAGTTTGTTGGGTTCCTTGGATTTGATGGATACCAATAATTGGAGGCCTCCTCAAGTTGGAGAGGCCCCCATGGATGCAGGCGATTGGAGGAGTCAACTGCAGCCGGATTCAAGGCAAAGAATTGTAAACAAGATGTATGTGTTTCTTTCGTAAGAAAAAAGCTTAGTGGATTGAATTATTTATCCTGAGTTCACTTTCGTTGTTATGAACACTACCTCCATGCCTTGGTTGTTAGTAACTTATTTTAAATATATGGCATGTGAAGAATGGATACATTGAAGAGGCATCTCCCTTTCTCTGGTCATGAGGGATTACAGGAGCTCAAGAAAATTGCTGTAAGGTTTGAGGAAAAGATTTATACTGCTGCCACAAGCCAGGTACTTCAATAACTCTTGGGTCATAATTTTTCTTTGTATATGACAAGTAACTCTACTTAGATATGTACTGATCTACACATATGTAATTTCTTAAATAAGCATGGTCTGTGTTTCAGCTTTCTTTGTATTTTTAATAGCAATGTAGTCTAAGTTTAGCATGGGTTTCTTTTTACAGTCAGATTACCTACGGAAGATTAGTCTGAAGATGCTAACAATGGAGACCAAGTCTCAGAACACAATGGCCAATTCTTTACAATCGAACTCTGCTGGTAATAGCAACAGACCCCCTGATCCAGGTAAAAACAACTATGGAAACTGTGCTCCCATTTCATGCACCTATACAACTTTCAGTTACTCTGTGAACTACTACTTTCTTCTCCCAGCATACATGCTTTATGAAATGGAGGGTGGGTTGTTATTCTATTTTATATGTAGCTTTCTTCTTGATAGTTAAATGCTTGAAAAACCATATCGTTTCCTTATTCCCACATTTCTTACCTGGGAAGATTCATTGTTGATATCTGTTGGCTTGTATGGTGAAATTTCAAGACTGGAATCTGGTTGCTATATCTTTTTACTTAATTTTTTTTTTACCTTTTTCACTTTTTAAACTTTTTTTTATCTATTTGGAAATGTTTATTTGGTGTTTATTCTTTCTATTTTACATGAGTAGGGTCTTTTGGTATGCAACCCCAAGTCCCCAATCAAGGGCAATCACTCTCTATGCCGTTGCCAGCTAATCAATCTCAGGCACGTCAACAACTCTTATCACAGAACATTCAGAATAACATTCCAGCTGCTGGAGTTCAAAGTTCTGCTGGCTTATCATCTGCTCTACCTCCTTCATCCGGTTTAACCCAGACTCCTATTCCAAGTATTGTTGGGCAAAATCAAAACATGCAGAATATGGGCCAGGGGGTACCCTCCAATATGTTTGCTACTTCTCAAAGGCAATTGCCAGGAAGGCAACAGGTAGTTCCACAACAGCAGCAGCAGCAGCAGCAGCAGCAATCCCAGAATTCCCAGCAGTATATGTACCATCAACAGTTGCAACATCAGCAACATCCTCTTTTGAAGCCCAAATATCAGCAGGGAAATATCCCACAACTTGTCCAACAGCAGCAACAGCAGCCGAACCTATTACAACCAACTCAGTTGCAGTCTTCTCAGCAACCTGTTATGCAAACATCATCTGTTATTCAACCTTCTGTGGTGCAATCATCTCTCTCTAGTCTTCAGCAGAATCAACAATCTGCAATTCAACAGTCAACACCATCTATGCTTCAGCAGCATCCACAGTCAGTTCTCAGACAGCCTCAACAACAACAGGCCTCTGTTGTTCACCAACAGCAAACATCAATGCCACAACAGCCAATATTACCCCCACAGCAGCAACAGCAGCAGCTTATGGTGCAACAGTCAAATGCTACGAGCTTGTCGCAGAATCAGCTAATCGGACAACAAAACAATGTTGGGGATATGCAGCAGCAACAGCAACAACAGAGGTTACTGAGCCAGCAGAATAACATTTTAAACCTTCAACAACAGCAGCAGCAGCAGCAGCAGCAACAACAACAGCAGCAGCAGTTAATGGCTCAGCAAAGCAACCTTTCAAATATGCATCAGCCACAGTTGGGCCCTCAGAGTAATGTTACTGGGTTACAGCAACAGCAGCACCTTGGAACTCAAAGTGGTAACTCAAGCATGCAAACTAATCAGCACTCTGTACACTTGTTGCAACAATCCAAGGTTCAAGGACAGCAACAACAACATCAGAGTTCATCTAACTTGTTACCCCCTCAAGGACAGCAGTCACAACCTCAGGCATCACAGCAACAATTGTTGTCACAGATTCAGTCGCAGCCTCCACAGATGCAGCAATTGGGTTTGCAACAGCAGTCAAATCCGCTGCAACGAGATATGCAGCAAAGACTTCAAGCCTCAGGTCAGGTTCCTGGAACCATGCTGCAACCACAAAACGTAATGGATCAGCAAAAGCAGTTATATCAATCTCAAAGACCCCTTCCTGAGACATCATCGAGTATGATTTTTGCAATTATGTAGTTTCCAACACTTGTAATTGTTGCTTTTCTTATGCATGTGATTTCATGTTATATAGATTATCATAGATGCATGTTTTGGACAGAATTTTACTTTTCATTTGGGCCGTTCCATTGTGGGTCAACGCTGTCACTTTTATGAGATTTAGCTGGTTTTGTGATGCAAACAGGCTTCTTATTTGTATGTTTGCTTTTGTGGTGCTACACTTTTTTTGGATGACTTATGGAGAAATATATTTTGTCATGCCTGCTTGATGTATGGGTCTAGATTCCATGAAAATAATTGAACTTTGGAATGTTATCTTCTCGTATGTGACTTCTTTTATTATAATATACATGGATGCACAATTGGACTTAGTCAACAGAACGTTTGTGCCGTCTATCATGCCAAGTAGGTGCACTCCACCTTTATACTTTTATAGTTTCAAAACTTAGATAGTTTGCTGATTGTTTGCTGTGACCATCACTGAAGCACAATACAAACACACAGTAGAGTAGTGTATACAATCCTGTTAAATAGGTGCATCATCCTTTATCTGTCAAACATGTTTATCCCTGGTTGTGTGCTCTATATTGTTAAACCACATATAATGTCTTTTCCTATGCAAAATGTCCGGTTATATTAAAAGATAGAGCTAAAACAAGCCATGTCAAGTTTACATTTTTTTAAAGGTTAATTAGCAATATCTAGTGGATATAAAATTTTGTGAATTGTGTTTGCTAATTAGATGCTCAGTGTGGTTTAAGTTTATATGAAAGGAATTGAGGGCGTTAACTAATATAGGATGCAGCACACCGGAGGAAAGATAAACGAAGTCAAATACCAAATTCAAGATAAAAATTTCAGCTTTATTCTTGTATTCTCAATATCAATAGGCGGAACTAGGGCTCAATTATAGAGTTGACCTGGTTAGATAGGAAATAGGCTTTATGGGCTTTGGTTACTCCTGTTTTTAAGGATTTGGCTCTCTTCTATTATGCGACATTTGGTAGCAGTTGTGAAGTGATGTGTTGCTCTTTTCTTTTTTCCTGGGTGGCCTTTTTGTTTGCTTTTGTCCTCTTTTCCTTCCTTTGTTTTGGTCTTGAGGTTGCTGTTTTCTTTTGTTTTGTTCTTGTGGATTCCTTATCCAATTGCTTGTTTCTTTGTTTATCTCTTTGAATTTACATAGTTTCTATTCCAAAAAAAAAATATAGGAAATAATCCACAAGGATAAGGAAATAGTAAGCCTACTAACAGAATAGATTGTATGTAAATAGCCTTGTTACTAGTTTTGCGTCTACTCCTAAAATAGGCATATAGACCACCTTGAGTCCCATAAGTATACCTTTCAACTCTGGTGCTTCTTGTTTATAATCAAAGTTGCTTGAAGATTTTATATCTCTGACTTTACTGATGAAAGATGAAGCTTTTGTTTCCTTTCACTTCAGGTTTTGCATCTTCGATTTTTCTTGACTTACGGTGTTAGAGAAAATGTTGTTACATATTGTTAAGCTCTTTTCCAAACGCTTCTATTTCTTTGGCAACAAGTAGATGTGAAACTTTTCCTCATAAGCAAAAACTAGGAGCAAAATCTTATCTGAAGTGTCTTTCATCCCTCTGGTTTTAAAAATATGGTTTTTAATTCATGAATTTTGCTTCAATTGGTTTATACAGATGAAGAGGTTTTTTTTTTTTTTTTTTTGGTTTTAAATTTTTGGTTTTAATATATAAATTTATTGTGGAGCCTTATTATTTTGCTACTTTGTTTATTAAATATGGTTGCCATGGATTGTCCACAATCTAGTGTGTGCATAGTCCTGTTCCGCTTTAGCTCATGAAGCTTCTGTGTCCTTAGACTGCTCATGTAATGAAATGATATTTTTAATTTTATTTTACAAACATACATTTTAAACTATTTTGGACAGGATAGTTTTCCATTTTTCTTTATCAATGTTCTGCAGGCAATGATTTTTCTCAATCATAACTGTCTATGTGCAAATATCTGACATATATTTCTGTATATTTTGTAGCATCTCTAGATTCCACTGCCCAGACTGGACATGCAACTGGGGGTGATTGGCAAGAGGAGGTCTTTCAAAAAGTAAGATGCCCTGACTTGTTGCCATTAAATGGCATTCGCATTGGATATAAGATTAGAAAGAAAGAGAAGGCGCAATTTGGGGTTTGGCTATTTGTGTTGGGATTATATACAGGATTTGTGGGGAATGTAATTAACTGCTGTAACAAGGGTAGAGACTGGTTATCATATAGGAATATATAAAAATGCATGGTTTAGTATAGAAAAAAGGGCATAGAAGGTAATAAAACTTAGGAATACACTTTTCAGGGAAATTGCATTCACATGTTATATAGGATTGAAAAGGGAATTGAAGGCAGGGTTTGCTGGGATAACAGTAAATATCGGTAGGAATACATATATGTTGTGTATGGGTAGAAAATCAAAATTTCTATTATTTTCAGTAGAAAGAAGATTACATTCCCATATTACTATATTATTAAAAAGGAAGTAAGGGTAAGTTTGGCTGTCTTGGTAGGGATTGTATTCAGGCTCTATCTGAACTGTCCATACCTTACGTACAAGCATGCATGAAGTCATACTTTCCAAATTCGTTGTTGCATGCATGAGCTCTTTTCCGTTGGCACTGTATTTTGAAGCATTGGACAGGAAAACTTATAGATGCATGAGCTACTACGAAACAAAGAAATCTGGTGATATTATGGTATCTGCAAGCATGTAGCTACAACAAAGTCCTTTCTAATTATCTTTGCCTTTCTTACTCCATTTTTGCAGATCAAAGTCATGAAGGAGATGTACTTACCCGAACTAAGTGAAATGTATCAGAAAATTGCTACTAAACTTCAGCAGGTTTGTAATCACTTCATTTTTTTTCCCTATACTATTTGTTGCTCAACATTTACCATTGAGCAGCCTTTCTCTTCAAGGATATTGTGGTGATGGTCGATGATAGATCTCTCCAACTGGATCTACCTTTTACTTATTCCAGCCATGTATACTGTCTACATGGGACCGCTACCCCACCAACAATGCGAATAATATTTTACCTTTTTTAGTTATAAAGCCAATAATATTATTTGCTATGACATCTTGTTACTTCTAATATTGGTTGTTTTTTTGCTTACTCATCATATATATTGTTCTTTCTGTTTGCCAGCATGATTCTCTTCCACAACAACCAAAATTAGAGCAGCTTGACAAACTGAAAATGTTCAGGACCATGTTAGAGCGCCTCATATCAGTCTTACAGATTTCCAAAAGTAGCATTTCACCTGGTTTGAAGGACAAGTTGCTTTTATACGAAAAGCAGATAGTAAATTTTATTAATACAAATAGACCTAGGAAGCCAGTTTCTTCTCTGCAGCAAGGGCAGCTTCCCCCACCCCATATGCACTCCATGCAGCAGTCACAATCTCAAATTACTCAAGTGCAATCTCATGAAAATCAAATGAACCCACAGTTGCAATCAATGAACTTGCAAGGTTCTGTGGCAACAATGCCGCAGAGCAATATGACAAGCTTGCAGCCAAGTTCTATGTCGGCTTTATCTGGTGTTTCAACAGCACAGCAGAACATGATGAATTCATTGCCACCTAGTTCCAGCATGGATTCAGGACAAGGGAATGCACTGAACTCATTGCAGCAGGTTCCTGTGGGAAGTAACCAACAAACTCCTGTCAGTGCTCCCCAACAAGCAAATATGAATGCCTTGTCATCACAGAGTGGGGTTAATATGCTACAGGCAAACATGAATTCCATTCAGTCAAATTCTGGTATGCTTCAACACCAGCATTTGAAACAACAGCAGGAACATCAAATGTTTCAGAATCAACTCAAGCAACAATTTCAACATCGACAGATGCAGCAGCAATTGATGCAGAAGCAGCAGTTACTGCAACATCAACAGCAGCAGCAGCAGCAGCAGCAGCAGCAGTTACAACTGCAAGCAAAGCAGCAGCTTCCAGCACAGTTGCAGGCGCACCAACAGCAAATGCCACAGCTTCATCAAATGAATGATGTAAATGACTTGAAGATGAGACAGGGGATGGGTGTAAAGCCAGGGGTTTTTCAGCAACATCTCTCTGCAGGCCAGCGTGCTTATCCTCATCCACAGTTGAAATCAGGATCTCCATTTCCTTCAAACCAACTCCTTCAGGCTGCATCTCCACAAATTTCGCAGCATTCTTCTCCCCAAGTTGACCAGCAAAATTTACTGACTCACCCAAAAGCTGGAACCCCATTGCAAACTGCTAGTTCACCTTTTGTCATCCCGTCTCCATCAACTCCCATGGCCCCGTCCCCTATGCCAGGGGATTCTGAGAAACCTTCCTCACTCTCAAATGCTGGGAATGTCGGACATCAACAAACAACTGGTGTCGGAGCGCAGGTCCAGTCCCTTGCCATTGGCACCCCTGGGATATCAGCCTCTCCTTTGCTTGCTGAATTTAGCGTACCAGATACTCATGTTAATGCTTTGTCAACCATTTCTGGCAAGTCGAGTGTTACAGAGCAGCCTCTTGAACGCTTAATTAAAGCGGTTAGTAAAGCTGATTCTCTTGGAGTGGTTAAAATGATGTTTCAGAACATACGTACTAAGTTCTTGTTTTCATCAAATCCTCTCGGTTGGATAAAATTTCTGTAATTGTATCTTTCAGGTGAAATCGATGTCACCAAATGCATTAAGTGCCTCTGTGAGTGACATTGGCTCCGTAGTCAGTATGATTGATAGGATAGCAGGGTCAGCACCAGGTAATGGATCCAGAGCTGCAGTTGGTGAGGATTTGGTTGCCATGACAAAGTGTCGTCTGCAAGCAAGAAATGTTATGACTCATGATGGAACAAATGGGACTAGGAAAATGAGGCGCTACACAAGTGCCGTGCCCTTAAATGTGGTGTCATCAGCTGGCAGCATGAATGATAGTTTTAAGCAGTTGACCAATTCAGAGACATCTGATCTGGAGTCAACTGCAACATCTCGTATCAAGAGGCCAAGGATTGAGGTATTAAACTTTTGTTGTGGTATATACTCATCAAGCAATGAAAACTAGTTGCCTGCCTTCGCACATTTTGAGATGAGGCATTTGCCTCTCTGGAATATTTTTATTATATTTTTATATTATAAAGATGGGCGGTAGATGTTGACTGTGAGTCCACTGTTTAAGGTGCTGCATTGTTGTTGGATTATAGAAGAAAAGCAACTTCTTGGGAATAAAGTTATTGTGCTTAAGGAAAAAAAAAAAGGACAGGGAATAATGTTCTCTTCTTTTTTTCCTCTGTGGGGAGAGAGAGATTCATTATTGGATCAGGAAATTGCAGAACCAACCTTAATCCTGCTTCTTCAGTGGACATAATTAATTATGTGGCTTATCTTGCAGGCTAATCATGCTCTTTTGGAAGAAATAAGAGAAATAAATCGGCGGCTTATCGATACAGTTGTTAATATCAGTGATGAAGATGTTGATCCCAGTGCAGCCGCTGCTGAAGGGGGTGAGGGAACCATTGTCAAGTGCTCGTTTGATGCTGTGGCTCTCAGTCCAAACTTGAAATCGCAGTACGCATCAGCACAAATGGTGGGCTCTCAAATGTGAATTTAATGACTTGTTACCTGTGTTCATAATATTGATATTTCTTGTATTTACTTGTCTTTAATATGGTGCAGTCACCGATTCAGCCATTGAGACTGCTCGTTCCCATGAATTATCCCAACTGCTCTCCAATACTCTTGGACAAGTTTCCAGTTGAAGTCAGGTGAGGAAATAAGCAATCCGACTTTACATACTGCTGCTGCTGTTACATAAACTAAGAGACGTGGCATTTCTTACTGAGAATACTCAGCATAAATTTGACTTTAATGTTTTTCTTTGACAGTAAGGAGTATGAAGATCTTTCTGTAAAGGCAAAATCAAAGTTTAGCATCTCTCTACGAAGCATTTCACAACCCATGTCCCTTGGTGAGATAGCAAGGACTTGGGATGTTTGTGCACGTGCAGTTATTTCCGAGCATGCGCAGCAGAGTGGTGGAGGCAGTTTTAGCTCGAAGTATGGGACATGGGAGAACTGCTTGAGTGCTGCTTGATAATCTTTCTTCAGACCTGAAATAAGCTATTCCGAAGGTTGTTATGATAACCGTGATGCATAATTTATCTATTGCTGTTTTGCTGCAATGATGAAGCAATTTTTGGATGGTCTATAGGTTAAGGCATGTATAGGAGGAACTTGTGATGTTTTGTATATGGCCAGATTTTCCAAAGTGAATAATGTTGGGGTTGTTCTTCTTGGATTTATCCTAGGTAACATATGTGTGTTGTAGTTTGGGTACTGTAAATCATCTGTGATCTGTCTGTCTTTTTCGTTGGGTTGAAAATGCCCCATTATATGCAGTATTCTGCTTTCTGTTTGTGACAGATTGTATCAATATTCCCATCCCCTTCTCCTGGTGGTTCTATAAGATGGATATCCCTGGAGAAATAAGAAGAATTTCTTCTGAGTGAGGACCTTGTTGTGGTCAGATCGGATGGACCCGATCCGATCTGTCCGGGCTTGGGGCTGGGGTTGGGGCCAGGTAGCACTTGATGACAAAATTTGGAACACCTTCTCTTCTATCTGAATCAGCAAAAATATGCAATGCAATGTCAGTTGCACAGGCTCTCTATAGAGAAGTATGTTTATGTTTAAGAGCATCTACAATCATGCTCCTTATTTTTTAGTTAAAATTTAGTTAGAAGTACACAAAAGTTATTTTAGGAGCTCTTTATAAGATTTGAACTCGAATCATACTCCTTAGTTTAGAGAGTCATAAATACTATAATTATTTTTTAATTCAATATAATTGATCCATCTCTATACAAAATAAAATTAAAAAAATAGTTTGTGTTAATTAAAAGTTTAAAATATGCATAAAACAACATTAAATTATAGGGAGCCATTATGAATCCTTTCTCTCTTCTCAAATTTAGGAGCTCCTAGAGATTTTCTTATTTTAGGAGGTGGATAGGGAACATGGTTGCAACTGTATTTTTCCAATTCCTCCCTAAAATTTGTCTAAGTAGATAGTTTAGGGAGCCCATTGTGGATAATGGATAATGCTTTAAATTATTCTTATTGATAAAAGAAAATTGAGGAAAAAAATTTAAAAGAAAAAAAGGATCCGAGCATATTAAATATAGTATAGCCACTCGGCTATACTATTTATTAAAAAAACATTTTTTTTTTATAAAAGTGTCGAGTAAAGCCATGCGGTTATCCTTTTTTCTTTTTTTTTTTAATGAAAAAACCACGTATGCACGGCTATACTACTTATGAAAGAAAAAGAACTCACCTAGCAAATAGGAGCCCACGTGTTTAGAAATATTATAGCTGCTTGGCTGTACTAATTTATTAAAAAATTTAGAAAATTGAGTATAGCCAATGGGCTATACTATTTATATATATATATATTTTAAAAAAACCAAAACGAATGCCTAGTGCACGCGTCAAAACAGTCTAGCCGCTCTCCTATACTATTTTTAAATCAAAACAGTAGTATAGCCAGGTGGCTATACTCATTGAATACATTATATTTAAAAGGTGTAGCCGAGCAGATTGCTCTAGCCCTAACTCGCTTAACTTCAGAGTTCTCATGACTCCGAAGCCAGTGAGCTCCCAAAAGGCCTAGTGCTATATGAAGGTGGGCATGTACATATAAGACACATCACTCCATCTTCGTTGGTCGATGTGTGATGTTACAATCCACCCCCTTAAGGGCCCGACGTCCTCATCGGCACATTCCACCATACGGCAGAGTGGCTCTGATACCAAATTGTCACATCCCAAGATTGGCTCCGCCGTAGCACGATATTGTTTGCTTTGGGCCCCCCTCTCTGCCTTCACGGTTTTGTTTCTAAGAACTCACGAACAACTTTTCAGTAGTTCACCCATCATAGGATTGCTCTAGCCCCAATTCGCTTAACTTCGGAGTTCCCATGACTCTGAAGCTAGTAAGCTCCCAAAAAGCCTCGTGCTAGATGGAGGTGGGCATGTACATATAAGGCACATCAGCCCCTCTCCATTGGTCGATGTGTGATGTTACAGTTATACTATTTAATATATATAAAAATTAAGAAAAAAGGACCCTCTTTGTTGCATTAGTTTATACTTTATAGATATTACTTTGCTAGTTTTAACATTTCCTAATTTGATATTGAAGAAACATAAATTTCATACTAAATCAATCTGAGAGTTCAATTTTTTCTTTTTGGTGTGGGAATGTTTGCCTTTGATGGACCTCATTCTCTCGAGTGCTACTAAATTTGGTTACTGCACACATTTTTTATCATAGAGAATTGCATGCTAAGTTGGAGTGTTCTTGGCAATTACTTCACTTTCCAAACAACAATTTACATAAAGAATACTAGCACCTCTCTTACTAATGTACCCATAAATCTTTGTTTGAAATTGTTGTTCTAGTTGGCAAAGAGATTGCAAAATACCATCTTGCATATTTGTTAAAATAAGTAAGAAATGTAAAAAAATTAAAAGGGGACAATAGAGACTCAAGTAATGACCTAATAGTAATAAATAATACTTTAAACTACTATTATCGATAAAAGAAAATTGGAGAAAAAAATTTAAAAGAATAAAAGGATCCCATCATATATATATATATATATAAAGAGTATAGCCGCTCGGCAATACTATTTATTTAAAAAGTGCCAAGCGATGATACTATTTTTTTTTAAAAAAAATGAAAACAAATCGAGTATAGCCTATACAATTTATAAAAAATAAAAAAAGACCCACCTAGCAACTAGGCACCCACATGTCAGAAAACATAGAGCCTTGCGACTATACTACTTTTATAAATAAAATAAAATTAAAAAAATTGAGTATCGCAGCGCGGCTAATAGCAATAGATAATGCTCTAAACTACTCTTATCAATAAAAGAAAATCGAGGAAAAAAATTTAAATTAAAAAAAAAAGGATCCAAAAAAATATATATATATATATATAAATAGTACAGCTGTCGGCTATATGATTTATTTTAAAAAAGTGCCGTGTAAAGCGTGCGGCTGTACTTTTTTTTTTTTTTTTTCTTTAGAAAAATGAAGAGAATTGCATACATTTTACCTTTTTTTGTTACAACACGTAAGAAAAGTAAAAATCAAGAGAAAATCACCATTTTGCATTTTTGTTAAAGAAAAAAGTATAAAATAATAAAACATTTAAAATACCAAAAATTAACCTTATGTTATAAAATGAACGGGGATATGAGCGAATATTGAACTGCACGTAAAGTAGATGAGACACAGCATTTAACGAGGTTCGGCTATGCCTACGTCCTCGGAGAGCAGCAACAGTAACCTTTCATTCATAACATAATATGGTTACAACTCTAGTGTTTACAATATGTATGCTCACCTAATTTTCTCTCTAGGAGAATTTCTCTTTGCTCTCTTTCTCTTCACACACTCACCCTCTTTCTTCCTTCCCTTCATCTTCTCTCATTTCATCTCACATTACAAGCAAATAGAATGCCTATTTATAGGCAAAGCAAATGGCTTGGTTTGGTGTGTGTGTGTGATTTGGTTTGGTAGGTATGAGGTTTGGTTTGATGGGTGTGTGGTTTGATTTGGTGGGTGTGTGGTTTGATTTTGTGTTCAACTTGAATGTTAGAGCATGTGTTGAACTTGAATGTTAGTTTGCAATGTGGGCTTCACCCATTTTACAACACTCCCCCTTGGAGACTACATGTCCCTAGATTGGTTGCCTCATTAAAACCTTGCTTGGAGAAAACCTAGTGAGGTAGAAAACTGATGGAAGGAAGAAAGAAGAGTATAACAATCTGTATAGCATACTTCTGGATGCTCCCCCTGATTAATATCTCCCCCTAATGTCTTTATGACTCTCTTTTGGAGTGAGAATCTTTTGGAGTGAGTGGAGGATGTAGCCATTAATAATTCTCGTAGTTGAGTAAGTAAATATATTTCCAGTGAGCTATCTCTATGTGAATCATAAAATTTTTCAGAGTCCGCGTTTCCAGCAAAACTTGGGCTATTTGTAAGTTCACTTGAAAGAATATGCCCATACATAGTGTTATGTGGAAATAGCATCAAATATACCTCACATCATCCCAAAATGATGGAGTTGAGCTCTATCTGGAAAATACGATGTCCGGTCCAATATACGTCCGGAAAATCCTTCAAGTGGCCAACGGATAATCTGCATAAAAATGCTTCAATACTTTCTTAGTATAAGCAATAATCTCGTTGGCATAATGCTCGATCTTTCAGTCGAGACAAATATTTCTGGAACTCTTGAGAAGCTTTAATGTGTTTGCAAACATATTAATGTACTCACTGAGGCAATTTATGCATATTAGTATTGAGTACGGATTTTGTACTTCAGGTACATGTCATTCAGGGACTTGCTTCATGCAATTTCAATCCTTTCAAGGATTTTGTTTAAAGGGATTAAACTTTATGACACATTATATAGCTTTAACCGAGCTATTTATACATCTTTAGGAAATCGCTTTTGGCAATATGCTCCATGCCTTTAATAACTTTTAGAGATAACATGTTGGTCTCCATGTGCAATAAGGGGGGGCACAATTGAATTTTGAAAATATGGAGAAAACCCAACATTCCTTGTTTCTGCCAGAAACATTGTGTCATACAAAGTAGGTATATTCCCTTTTATTCCTAACACCCAAGTATAACTTTTAATATTAACATCTTTTGGGGTTCGTACTGTGGGTTTGTTCTTTCACGTTCATTCTCATCTATAATGGAATTGCCTCAGTCCATTTTGGCCAATGATATTGTCGACATTTTAATAATTGAACGTGGTTCCAATCAACACAGCCCATTGATGATTTGAGTAGCTACTTCAAAATCAAAATTTGTCATTCATCAATTCATGATCCCACCATTCTCATGTGCATGCGCATGCATCAATTATAAGCATTTCTTTGCTTTTGGGTACCCAAGCCACTACATGGGGCTTTTATTATGTGAGAATGTGGATTATAACCTCCAATGGAGCGTTATGTTATAGTAGGGCGGGGATAATCTCCATTTAGGGAGTTGGAACATTTAGAACCATATATCTGGCATGCTGCAGGCATGCCACAGATTAATGTATACATGTCAATTGATTTCTGGGACTTTAACCCATACAATTTGCAACGCATTAGGCGTGCACAATATCAATATTGACATGTCAAGGGATTGTCCTTTCGGGACTTCAATCCACATCATTTGCTACGCAACAGGCGTGCATCATATTGATCACTGCTATACCCATATTATGTTCTTATGGGACTTTAATCTGTGTAGTGTATTATCAATGTATCCAACTTGCAATCTGAAAAATTTGCCTTAATAATTCATGGATACATACAAGCCATTCTTTTGGAACAGACTTATCTCCCCATTTGGTTACCTTTCAAGATAAAATATCAAATAAGTATATAAGCATAAAATAACAAAAGTATTGCTTACATCCTTAGGTGGGAGAAACTTTTCTCAAGTATCATTCAAGCTCGTATCGGCCCAGTAAATGTAGTGCTTGATGATCTAGTTATATCCTGCAAAGCAAAATCACAATTCTTTTCTCTGTCAATAACTCTCAGAGTTAGGATCACTTCATGGATTCTTTCTTCAGATGTTCATTCTAAAGAAATAAAATCCCTTATGAACATAGAGTTATAGAAAGAAAGAAAAGATACAAAAATTGTGATATTGATTGCAAGATAAGGTAAGCAATCAAGGAAGGAAGCTGGTGGGAGCAGAAAAACAAGCTCTCAATTCTCCTAGTCTAGAAGGACCTCAGGAGATTAGAGCATAAGGCCGCCTTCACAATTCCCTGATCTTGCAGAAACATGATCAGGGATAGTCTTGCTTCCTAAATGGATGATCAGAGATAGTCTTGCTTCTCAGGCATATTAAGTGCTTAATGATAAGAAAAACAAGTAGATATAGCATCATTTTGTATGGGAAAACTGGATGTCTTCTGCAAAGAAAATTTCTTTAGTAACACATTTATACACAAATACAATGAATAGATAGAACCGGTGAATTTCAAATTAACCATGGGAAAATTGCGAGATTCTCGGGATACTTTTGAAAAAGTAGCTCCATGAAATCCGTAAAGCAAGATCGGCTTTGAAAATAATACTTGAAAACGCCGAAAGTGCCGACAGGCATTATCAGAGGCCACGTGAAGTTTTGGACTCTTGCAAAAGAAAAAGATAATGTGGGGATTCGAGAAGATATTGGAATCCTGAAAAGTTGCCACATTTTCGTCTATAGATATTGCCTTTGCAAAACTTGATTGGAGCAACTGCGTTTCAACTCAACTTCGTTTCAACTCAATTTCCTTCATTTTCTGAAACTTTAGTTTTTGTAAGAGATTCTTCGAAACCTTCTTAAAATGGCTTCCTCTTCTTCCAACCCAAATAATTTCAATTTAAATGATGCTCCCACAACAACCAGTGACGCCCAAGTGTGGCGTCCATCCTTTGTATCCCAAAATCGTCATCTTACAGTTAATGATTCTGTGATGATGAATGATGCTACTGCTGTCACAGTAGCTAGGAATTTCATTATTCCAATGGATGAAATGTTGTTGACAGGGAGGTCTGAAAAAGAGGCTATTGAGGACTCAATGGCTTTTAGCATTCAGAGTGCTGCTTCTGTTTCTAACTTGGCTGATCGTTTGCGTGTTAGAGCAAACGAGGTTCAGAAGCTGACAACTGAAAATTATTCTCTTCAAAGAATGCTTCATGAGTCTCAAAAAGAGGTTGAGAAACTCAAAGGAGAGAATAATTCCTTGTTGAAACTGGTGAGTTTGTACTCTGCTGATATACTGAGAAAGCTAGACATGCTGCAGGTCTCAAATGAAAGAATTTTGGGAGACCATGAGAGGCTCATGGCTAAGCTTAAGAGGCGCCGTCCTCTTCCTTCAGAGGCTTCCAAAACATAATGTAATTTTATAGATTTTACAGGGCCTGCACCTTCATTGCAGGTGTAAAAATCTATCTGTTGTATGCTCATTTCCTTTTATAATAATTGCGCACGTTCTTAAACTTGCACCTGTGGTTTTTACGTCTTTTCAAAATGACGGTCTGGAACCTTGTGCCTTATAGGTTCAAATAATCACATCAAATCTCTCATATTTCCATGCATGTGAGCCCAGAATTTTTGGTCTGGGTTAAACCCAAACTCATAATTTATTCGCCATTTTCAAATGGACATGAAATATGAATTGAGTAAAGCCACGATAATATCTCAATATAGTAGTGAAGAGCATTAACTACTATACACCCACAACTTCAAGTTCAGGATCTCTCATATATTTGATCCATGGGCTTCCGGCCTAGATATAACAAAATATGTGGGGAGCCTCAATTCATTATTTGAGTTTTATACTGATATTATCCATTTCACGGTGTATTTTTAACAACCGAAATTCACAAAATATATTTCTTCCTTGAGGTGTCGATTATAACAGAATCGAACTTTATTAAATTCATCATTCTCTTATGCCAAAGAAATATGTGGTGTACCACAATTTGCAATAATACCTCAAGAGTTGTCCATTTAATTGTTGGAACTTTAGGTTCTCAATACTGTTAGATTTTGAACTTTGGGCCAAAATCACATATCCTCATGGTATGGACATTTTTACAATTTTCTGTCCATATTTCGGGACTTCAAGCCCTTACATACCTGTCCATATTTTGAAGAACTTCTGGCATCCCATTTAATTGCTCATCCATGAGTTTAAGGAACTGCAGGTTCCCTTTTATATATAGTGACGGTTTACCCAAAATGGTTAATATTTATGCATACGTCACTATTCATGTGAATAGTACTATTCATCAAGTCATGAATACATATCTATTCATATGTGCAGTTCATTTGCCAGTACAGTTAATATTCATGTGTACGGCACTTTTAACCAATACGGTACTGTTACATCATCAAGGAACTCTAGGTCCTTATTTACATGTCAAGGATCAAGGATCTTCAAGTCCGATCTCTTGTTTACATGTATAGTACCGGAGAGACTGCCAGCTCTCATATCAATATCATCATCAAGGATCTTCAAGTCCTGATGTAATTGTATGATGAGGATCAAGGAACTTCTGGTCCTGATCTTCATACTGTAAAAACTCATCATACAGCACAATTAATCCATAAAATAAATTGCTAGTAAATAAATTACTGGTATGGACGATAAAACCGCACCATACTTTAAATAAAATTAAATGTGCAGTAAAGTAAATTCATAAAGTATGAGGGTTAATTCCACATCATACTTTAAATAAAATTAAATGTGCGGTAAAGTAAATTCATAAAGTATGAGGGTTAATTCCACGTCATACTTTAAATAAAATTAAATGTGCGGTAAAGTAAATTCATAAAGTATGAGGGTTAATTCCACGTCATACTTTAAGTAAAATTAAATTTACGATAAAGTAAACGTGCTTGTATGTGCACTAATTCTGCTCCATACATTTAAATAAAAGTAAAGGCGTGGACGATAAACCCGCACCACCCTTTTAAATAGATATTGTTGTATGGGTAATAAACCTACACCATACAATAAATAAAATAAATGTGGGGATAAAAACCACCACTAAAAATATAGAGAAATAATAAAATAATAGAAAAAGTAAGATCCTTACAGTTGGTTTGCTCGTATATCTCTCTAGCAGACCACAACTTCTCCACTACTTTTCTTCCTTACATCAACATAATGGTTAGTAGTATAGATAATAGTGCAACACAAAAATTATACCTGAGAGCTTCTCGTGCTGATAACGTGTTATAAAATGAACGGGGATATGTGCGAATATTGAGCTGCACGTAAAGTAGATGAGACACAACATTTAACGAGGTTCGGCTATGCCTACGTCCTCGGAGAGCAGCAACAGTAACCTTTCATTCATAACATAATATGGTTACAACTCTAGTGTTTACAATATGTATGCTCACCTAATTTTCTCTCTATGAGAATTTCTCTTTGCTCTCTTTCTCTTCACACACTCACCCTCTTTCTTCCTTCCCTTCATCTTCTCTCATTTCATCTCACATTACAAGCAAATAGAATGCCTATTTATAGGCAAAGCAAATGGCTTGGTTTGGTGTGTGTGTGTGATTTGGTTTGGTAGGTATGAGGTTTGGTTTGATGGGTGTGTGGTTTGATTTGGTGGGTGTGTGGTTTGATTTTGTGTTCAACTTGAATGTTAGAGCATGTGTTGAACTTGAATGTTAGTTTGCAATGTGGGCTTCACCCATTTTACAACACCTTATTTAATGAGTTTATTAATCATTGAAACTATTTCGATGATATAGTAAATTAACATATTCTCATATTAAAAAATTAAAATAAAAACCAAAATAAGAACATGATCCTTTTTAAATCGCACAAAACTTCTCTTTTTTCTGTTTTTTTCTTTTTAAAATTTTTGGATACTCTTTCTTAAGTCTTAAGCCAAAAACCAATTGGCACAAGCGAAAAAACACCATAAACATAACGAGTTTCATTCAAGGTTCTCCAATTTGAGTCTCTGAGCCTGATGACCTCCTTTGTTTCCCCTATAGCCCTATATTCCTAATTAGGCAACATTTTGTTTTCACGTCCGTATTGTTCACTTCAAGCTCCGGAAACTTTTCAAAGAAAACGGTAATTTTTTTTTTTTTTTTTTTGGTATCAATTTTGTTCTGTAATTTTTTTTTTCCCTCTGATTGGCGTAAATTGTATTGGGTTTTCGATTGTATGTGAATCTTAAGTTTTGGTTTTGCATATGTGAATTTAGGGATTGTATATTGGAGATTTTCATGACAAAATCATGTTTAAAACCAGCTTAGATGGATGCATTTTCTGACACAAAAGTGTATCATCGTTCAAGTTTATCTAGATTTGTACAAATTTTGTACCCTTTCGTACTTTTTCATTGAAGTTTCTAAATTTTGTGGCTTTTTCTTTATTGACAGTTTGTTGGGTTCCTTGGATTTTGATGGCTACCAATAATTGGAGGCCTCCTCAAGTTAGAGAGCCCCCCATGGATGCAGGCAATTGGGGGAGTCAACTGCAGCTAGAGTCAAGGCCAAGAATTGTCAACATGATGTAAGCGTTTTATGTTTATTTTAGTACAAGCAATAGTCTAAACTATAGGGGAATGGGTTTCTCACACCAAGGTGCCATGGAGTTTGAACCTAAGATCACTAATCCCGTTGAAAAAAAAAAAAAAAATTCTTAAAAAAGCTAATTGGATTAAATTTTTTATCCTGATGAATTCACTTTTGTGGTTATGAACACTACCTCCATGCCTTGGTTGTCAGTAACTTATTTTAAATGTACTGCATGTAAAGAATGGATGCATTGAAGAGGCATTTCCCCTGCTCTGGTCAAGAGAGCTCACCGGAGCTCAAGAAAATTGCTGTAAGGTTTGAGGAAATGATTTATACTGCTGCCACAAGGGAGGTACTTCCGTAACTCATGGTCCTAATTTTTCATGGTACAAGACATGCAAGCGTACTTAGAGATGTACCTATTCTACTACGCATGCAGTTTCTTAAATAAATATTGTCTGTGTTTCAACTTTCTTTACATTTTGGATGACAATGTATTCTAAGTTTAGCATGGATTGCCTTGTACAGTCGGATTATTTTGAGAAAATTGCTCTGAAGATATACTCACTGGAGACCAGATCTCAGAATGCAATAGAAAATTCTTCACCAATTAACTCTGCTGGTAATATCAACAGGCCCCCTGATCCAGGTAAAAACAAATATGAAAACTATGTTACTATTTCATGCACCTGAACAAATTTCAGCTGCACACTGTCAACTACCCCTTTCTTCTCCCGGCCTGCATAAGAACAATTTTATTAAAAAAACCAATATGTAATTAGTGAACAAAAGTACAACAACCAAAATTTTAACTAAGACACCTCTACCAAATTTTACTTGAAATAAATATATTTACGATACTACTGCTTTCAATCCAAATAGATAAAATAAAGGGCGAACTTCCTAAACTCTGATGAAGTAGATGCCCACAAGGATGCCCAAAGCCGGATCCGATTCCATAACTGATCTATCTAATCACCCTTGACATTATCAAAAACTCTCCTATTCCTTTCCACCCACACTACCCAAAAAACTGCCAACAAAGCACATCTTCCCAGAACTTCTCCCCGTTTCTTTCCTCCAAAAAAATTAAACCTCTCTCCAAACAATGCACTACAAATTAAGTAATAGTTGTTTTTGTATTCTAAGCATAGCTTTTTTCTTGACGGGTAAATTCTAGAAAAGTTCTGTTGTCTCCTTATTCCCATATTTCTTACCTGAGAAGATTCATTGTACACACACACACACACACACTTGTGTGGTGAAAATTCAAGACTGGAATCTGGTTGCTATATAATTTTTACTTTAGTTTTTAAGGCAAGGGATCAATTGATGAGAATAAATGGAATTTATCGTATACCTGATTTCACATTTGTTTATTTATTTGGTGTTTATTCTTTCTATTATGCACTTTAGTACCCTTTTATTTGTTGACCTTTTAATGCATGTGCTTTCAGGTTATTCAGACAGATGCATGTCTTGGGCGAAATTTTAGTATTCTATATTTTTATTTTACTTTGATTGGGCCTATTACCATATTGCATTATGGGTCAACGTTGTCTTTTTTTATGTGATTTATCAGGTGGTGTGATGTAGACAGGCTCCCTAATTATTTATTTGCTTTTATGATACATCTTTGTTTGCCCTTTTTTGTGTTTTAAATGTTAATTAGCAATATCTAATGGACGTGAAATTTGTGAATTGTGTCTGGTAATTTGATGATCAGTGTGGTTTAAATGTAAAAGGAACTGAGGGCGTTGACACAGGAATAAAGATAAAAGAAGCTAAATCCCAACTTGATGAAAAAAAATTCAACTTTGTTCTTGTATTCTTAATATCAGTAGACTGACCTGCAGTTCAATTATAGAAAGGAAAACCCCACAAGGATCATGAGATAGTTATATGAAATAATAATCCAGAAGGACAGGGAAATAGTTACAAAACCCCCTAAAATGGGTATATTACCACCTTGATTCCCGTAAGTGTACCTTTCAACTCTGGTGCTTCATGTTTGTAATCGAAGTTGTTTGGAGATATTATCTGTGATTTGATTGATGTCTTAGTTTTTTCATGACGTATGGTGGTAGAGAAAATGTTTTTATATATTGTTAACGCCTTTTCTCTTGATATTCAACTCTAAAAGTTTCTTTTTCTTTGGTAAAAAGTAATTGTGAAACCTCATCTGAAGTGTCTTTCTTCCCTTTTAGTTTTGAAAATATAGCTTTTTATTTCTTCAGGTTTGCTTCAATTGGTTTATAGATAAAGGGTTTTGGGTGGAGCCTTATGGTTATGTTACTGTGTTTAGTAAATGTAGTTGCCCATCAATGTACTATCTACAATTTACTGCATACGTATTCCTGTTCCGCTTCAGCTCATGAAGCTTCTAGTATGTTCTAATGCTGTAGGGAATGATATTTTCATTCTATTTTACGAAAAACACATCTTTAACTGTTTTGGGCAGGATAGTTTTCCATTTTTCTTGCCGCTTCTGCAGGCAATGCTTTTTCAAAATTATAACCCTCATAATCAAATTTTGTACGATCTTATGTGCTTACATTGACACATATTTCTGCATTTCATCTCCAGATTCCGCAGCCCAGACTGGACATGCAACTAGGGGTGATTGGCAAGAGGTGGTCTATCAAAAAGTAAGATGTCCTGTCTTGTTTTCCAACAAGTGAATATGAATGCCTTGTCATCACAGAGTGGGGTTAATATGCTACATGTAAGAACCCAAAACAAAATATCTAAAAAGAAAGAAAATATCTAAAAAGTAAGGAAAATATCTTTTAGCGAAAAGACAATTTTGCCCTCGCATTATTTAAAGGGGAAAATGTGACTTTTTGATCGAGAAAGAATTTGGGAATTCCGCTTACGCCATTGCGTAGAGCGCGGCGAAAGGAGTTCGTAGACACGAAGTAGACCCGAATCGGAACCGTAACGAAGAAGTTATGGTCTAAAAACCGCGAAGGGCAAAATGGTAATTTGGCCAAAAAGTCAGATTTATATACCCCTCTCTCTCTCTCCCCCGTCAGCTCTCTCTCTCCTCGCGAATTTGCCCAGCAGCCGACCTTCGCTCGCTTTCGACGTCGCCACGGCCACCACACTTGGAACCGATCTCCGCCGTGGGTACCGTTGGAACCGTGACTCAACCGCCGTTCTTTTCCGACCAACACCAGCCTCGGGGGTGCCGGAATCTGGCCGGAAAACCATGGTTTCCGACGACGGTTCGTCCGAATGCAACCCGAACTTCCAGCTCGAAATTTTCCTTCGTTTCTCCACCAAATCGATCGAGTAAGGTATGGTTTTTGAGCTATTTTTCGTGCTCTAGCTGATGGGTTTATGGGCTTCGTCCGATTTTAGCTCTAAGGGGTTCGATTTTGAACTTGAAAATTCGGCCGAACTTCGGCCGCTCAAAACTACCATTTCCGGTCACTTTTTGGGGGTTGTCCAAGAACAAAAGTGACTCCAAATGGGGTGTTTTACCTAGGGTAGGAGTTTGGAGTCTCGGTTCCACGATTTTTCGGCACACCCGAATCGCTTTGGACACCCGATCTGCCCGCGCGTGTAGCAGCGCGTGGGCCAGGGTGGTGGCATGGCTCTGGCCAGTTTTGAGGTCCTCGTGTCGTCACGAGCGCGTGGGATTTCGCGGATCTCGATTCGGAGTCCGTTTGAGCCCCGAACGGATTTTTCATATCGCGCGATCCGTGGGTGCAGTGTCGTGTAATCGTTGGATCGCGCTGAATTTTGGATATGTCGGTCTACGTGATTTCAGGATCGCGTAGGATTCGACGGATTGCGAATCGGAGTCCCGGATACTCCGGAATCGCGAACCCTGGGGCTAGGGTTAGGGTTTTAAGCGATAATGCGATTTTGGCCAATCCGACCGTCCGTTTCGGACCAAATTCGCAGAACATGGTTCCCGTTCTATGAGAAACCTTCAGGGAAGTCCAGATTGGCCATCGGAGACCGTGGACCCCACGGGTCCCGGGTCGGCCGATCTGACAGTTATCGCTTAGCTGAGTATCGGACCTCCCAAAACTGGTCCAACTATCCGAAAAGGCTAATGTGGGCATAGGAGTAATTTGAATTGAAAAGCACGTATTTTTAGGAGCCGGGGGCAGGGTGTTTAGTTGAAATTCGTTTTACTCAGCAATTTACTAATTTAATCTTTCGGGGTAATCAGGCACCAGGAGCCCGACAGAATTGGAAAAGAGACTTTCGAGGGGTCGAAGTAGCTCGGACCATCTGTGAGTGGACCTTCTTTCCTAAATCAGATTTCATAAATGATTTGATGTGCTTGTATATAAATAAGTTTTATAAATGAGTTTATATTGATTTTATATAAATAAGTTTTCAGAAATGAGTTTATTGAATAAATTTCTTATTTGATCTTGAGCAAGTTTTACTACAGTTCTGAATATGATCAGTACAGTAACAGTTTTATAAATCTGTGCTGCTTATTTATAAGTTATAGAAACAGAGTTTGAGCTTGAAATTAAATGAGACAGCAGCACAATCTGAGGTTTCAGTTTTAACTGGATTTTCTAAAGGAATCTATTTTAAACCCACCTCGTACCCATTTTCTTTATGGTGATTACCCAGAGTCGGACCGATGTCTACGGACATCCAGTCTGATTATAGTTCAGTCAGTGCACTTGACTTTGCCTCACGAGTTTCGGGGACGCCCGGACCGTGAGTGCCAGGATTTGCGGCTCGGCAGACTTGGTGTCCCGAGACCTGCCAGGATTGCGGCTCGGCTGACTGTGTCCCCGAGACCTGCCAGGATTGCGGATCAGGCCGACTACGGTCCCCTGCATCCTGCCAGAGCGACTCGAGCTGACTTGGTGTCATCGAGGAATCTGCCGGCGGGACAGGCTGATCATAGTCCCCCGATTTCGCCAGTTTGCGGCTCGGGTAGCCTGTGTGACGCCCGAGACCTGCCAGGGAATTGGAAATGACAGGGGTACAAACTGGTGGTATTTTCAAAGGATTTTGAGTTTCTTTTATATAATTATGATTTTCAGTTATTTTATATCAGCTTTTCTGAGTTTCCAGGCATTAATACATTTATACAGTTTGTTCAGTTATGCAAGGCTCGAGTACAGTGCTTTTATACAAATTTGATTTCAGTATTTTATACAACCTTGATTTCAGTGCTTTTGAGTAAAATTTATCGAGTTTGGTTATGATTTATATGGAATGCTTTGAGTTTAGTAAGCTTTAAATGGAAGGTGCGTATTCAGTTTATTTAAGAATTTCTATAGAGAGGGTTATTTTGATTATTAAACTGTTTTTAAGAATTCTTATGTTGGTCCACTCACATCTTCAAACTGTTTTCACCCCCAGGCTGTAGACATACGCGGGATCCACCACCGGGCCACTCATAACCTCAGTGCTTCAAGTCAGGTAGAGTTTATAGAAAATCCCTGAAACCTTGAAATTTAGAAAGTGCTCTGATATCTCGTTGAAACTGAAAAATTGGAGTTGGGATTTTGTATTTGAATTATTCTGGCAGTTGGTGTGGATTAGTTGAATGTTTAACAGGTGAAGCGTTTTGGGAATGGTCAAAATACAGGGGAGACTCTGCCGAATTTTCGGCAGAAGTCTATGGAAATTTTAAAGAGAATTTGAAGTAAGAAGGGTAAAAAGGTCATTTGTGCCCGACATTTGCCAGGGGTCGGACACGCACAGGAGTTGGCTCGAATTCCAAAGTGAAAATTGGGTCGAGTCCTGTCACTACAGGCAAACATGAATTCCATTCAGTCAAATTCTGGTATGCTTCAACACCAGCATATAAAACAACAGCAGGAGCAGGAATTCAATTATGTAAATGAGTTAAAGATGAGACGAGCTGCAGGCCAGTGTGCTTTTTCCCATCAGCAATTGAAATCAGGACCTCCATTTCCTATTTCATCAACAACCCAATTCCTTCAGGCTGCATCCCCTAAAATTTCGCAACATTCTTCACCCCAAAATGACCAGCAGAATCTACTGGCTCACACAAAAGCTGGAACCTCTAGTTCCCCATTTGTCATCCCATCTCCTTCAACTCCGATGGCTCCATCCTCTGTGCCAGGGGATTCTGAGAAACCCTCCTCGCTTGCAAATGCTGGGAAGATTGGGCAGCTACAAGCAACTGTTGTCGGATCACAGATCCAGTCCCTTGCCATTGGCACCCCTGGGATATCAGCCTCTCCTTTGCTTGCTGAATTTAGTGTACCAGACGGTACTCATGTTAATGCTTTGTCAACTATTTCTGGCAAGTCAAATGTTACAGAGCAGCCTCTTGAACGGTTGATTAAAGCGGTTAGTAAAGCTGATTAGTTTACATCTCTCTCTCTCTCTCTCTCTCTCTCTCTCTCTCTCTCTCTCTCTCTCTCAGAGTGCTTGAAATGTTTTATCAGTAAATACTTTCTAAGTTCTTGTTTTCCTCAAATTCCTTCAACCGTGTTTGACATAAAATTTATGTAATTTGAACTTTCAGGTGAAATCGATGTCTTCAAATGCATTGAGTGCCTCAGTCAGTGACATTGGCTCAGTAGTGAGTATGAGTAGGATAGCAGGGTCAGCACCAGGCAAGGGATCTAGAGATGCAGTTGGTGAGGATTTGATTACCATGACAAAGTGTTGTCTTCAAGGAAGGAATGTTTTGACTCGTGATGGAACAAATGGGTCAGGAAAATAAGGCGCTTCACTAGTGCCGTGCCCTTAAATGTTGTGCCATCAGCTGGCAATGATTGTTTCAGGCAGTTGGCCAGTTCAGAGACATCTGACCTGGAGTCAACCGTAACATCTCGTATCAAGAGGCCTAGGATTGAGGTATTAATCCTTTTTTTGGTATATGCTTCTAGAAATGACAGCTGTTGCAGTTGTAAAAGCTTTGATTGGGCACACTTAAAATATTAAAAAAGGATATCACATCATGAAATGAAATTTCCAGCAAGACTGCAAAGCTAGTTGCTTTCCTGCACACCTATATGCATATGCTTCTTGTGTGCCTGGAGTGCTTTGGCACATTCTGAGTGAGGCACTTTCCTCCGTGTGATGAGTCCACTGTTAAAGATGTTACATTGCTTTTAGATTAGAGGAAAAAAGAAACTTTTGTTGAATGAAGTGATTGTTTGTGTTTGGGAAAAAATAAAAAAGTGCATTTGAGGGCATTGAAGGCATAATGAGAGATTCGTTACTGGACCAAGAAATTTCTGAACCAACCTGAACACATATCATTTATTGCTGGTCTTAACTCAATGTTATTTGTTTAAACAGTTCCCCGTCTCAAAGTATTTCAATTTCTGGTCAAAAGGTTCATTCCTGCTTCTTCATTGGACATAATTTTGTGGTTTATCTTGCAGGCTAATCATGCTCTTTTGGAAGAAATAAGAGAAATAAGGCAGCGGTTGATCAACACAGTTGTTGATATCAGTGATGAAGATGATGACCCTAGTGCACCTACTGCTGATGGGGGTAAAGGAACCATTTTCAAGTGCTTTTTTGATGCTGTGGCTTTCGGTCTGGACTTGAAATCGCAGTATGCTTCAGCACAGATGGTGGGCTCTCAAACGTTAATGCAATGACTTCTTACCTGTCTTCAAGATATTTATATTTCGTATTTACCTGCCTTTAATATGGTGCAGTCACCAATTCATCCATTAAGACTGCTTGTTCCCAGCAATTATCCCAACTGCTCTCCAATGCTCTTGGACAAGTTTCCAGTTGAAGTCAGGTGAGGATAGGCACTCTGCCTTTACGTTCTGCTGCTGCTGCTGCTGCTGTTACATAAACTAAGAGATGTAGCATTTCTTATTGAGAATTCTCAGCCATATGGGCTTATGTCCTTTCTTATTTACCCCCATTCTGGTGAATTCCTATTTCAAACGCAACATGCCGTAATGATCAAACAAAGAATCTATTCCTCAGTTTGTGTCGGTGACAGTATGTGGCGCTGTAATGGTCAAACAAAGAATCTCTTTATTTATTTTCAGTTCTCTTTTGAGTTTATGTACTCATTTTGCTTTCATGTGTTAAATTCTAAAGGTTTTCTTTTAAGCATAAATTTGACTTTACTGTTCTGATTTGGCAGTAAGGAGTATGAAGATCTTTCTGTGAAAGCAAAGTCAAAGTTTAGCATATCTCTACGAAGTATTTCAGAACCCATGTCCCTTGGGGAGATAGCAAGGACCTGGGATGTTTGTGCATGTGCAGTTATTTCCGAGCATGCGCAGCAGAGTGGTGGAGGCAGTTTTAGCTCAAGGTATGGGACATGGGAGAACTGCTTGGGTGCTGCTTGATCATCTCTCTTCAGACCTGAAAAAGCTAGTCCAAGGGTCGTTATCTAAACCGTGATGCATAGTTTTTCTACCGCTTTTTTGCTGCAACGATGAAGCAGGTTTAGGATAGTCTGCATGTATAGGAGGAATCTGTGATGTTTTGTATATGGTCAGATTTTCCGAAGTGAATAATCTTGGGATAGTTCTTGTTGGATTTTTCCAAGGTAACTTCTGTGTGTTGTAGTTTTGATACTGTAAATCATCTGTGATCTGTCTGTATGTTTTCGTTGGGTTATGCCGCATTATGCACTATTCTGCTACGTCTGCTTGTAACAAAATTGTATCAATATTCTGCCTTCTGCAGGACTCGTGTCATGACCGCCCCCAGCAGTAATAATGTGTGAACTGTCACAATGTGAATCGGTTCGTTAATTTGTTTTTCCCCCCTTTTAAGGGAGAGAAAGGGGATATGGATTGTTTATGTAAAAAATGGAGATATGAATCTTCTCGGTTTTTTGTTGTTCTTATTTAAACTTATATGTTCTACGGCTGCATTTGGATCGGGGAAAGAAATTCACTCTCATTTATTTTCCAAATTGATGAGAAAAGGAGACTCATTTCCCATGTTTGGTAGCGTTGGGGAAGCTGTTTATGTTTGATTTGGGTAGGAGTTGAAAAAATATATTTTTTTTTTCTTTTCAATTATACAAAAATATATTGGGGCGTCAAATATGGGCTTAGCTAAGTTAGCTAGAGCGGATGTGTTCTCCACCCGAATTTGAATTTCCTTCCTTGTAGTTTAAATTGGATTAAAGTAGAATATCGTTTGGATTTAAAAAAATCATGTTGGAGTAATCAAAAAAACATATTTAATCTTCTTTTTTATTAATTACCTATGCGAATGGAAAATGAAATTCAATTGGGTTGGAGGGTTTCATTTAATTTCTTTTGTTTCGACTCACTAAACATAAGAAATTAAATTATTTTCTAAACTAATTTGCTTGCAAACCAAACGCCTACAATTTATAAGTATGGGTGTGAGACTAAGGAAAGATAGAAAAGATTAGGAAAAAAAAAAAAAGAAAAAAAAAGAAGAAGAGGATAAACTGGCGGCAGCTAGAGTTCATAAGCCCAATGGGCCGACTTTGTACCCGAACAGAACTAAAGCGAAGATGAGGATGATTTATATCCCAAACCGAACCGGAATTTTTACGATATCTTTCTTTCTCATACAAGAAAAGTGCTCGACAGAACCCAAAAGAAATGCAAATTGCTGGCTTCACTCTCTGGTCGAATCAAATCGAAGAACGAAATTGAACAAGGTAAAAACCCTAAATTTCATCAACGCAAACTTCGGATGAATTATTTACGTGTGGATTCAATTGTTTGCTCGCGCCATTTTTTCCTTTTACTTCAGTACTTCTTTCTGCGAATAAATCCCAAAAAATTTAGGTGTGCGTTTGGATGCTGAGAAAAACTTGAGAAAAAGTTAAAATTTCTTCAAAGAATTAGGAAATTTGGCCTAGTTTTGTTTTCAGCATCCGGCGATTAATTTAGTCATATGTTTCATTTCTCTAATTTTTCATGGATTTCCTTGCTTGTTTGCTGAAGAAAGCATGGAAACGAAGATAATTTGAAAGTTTAGGTTGCATTAACACTAAATTGAGTCTGATTTCTGATGGATGTTTTGTTGAAATCTTTCTTCTGCTTGCATCAACCCCAGTACATAAATCTAGGCCAAGTAACAAAGACTGAAAACGAACTTAACAAAGGAGAAGGGAAGTTCCAGAGAGAGAGATTGAGAGAGAATGGCGGACTATCACTTTGTTTACAAGGACGTGGAAGGAGCATCGACGCAGTGGGACGACATACAGAGAAAGCTAGGGAACCTACCGGCAAAGCCACCGGCGTTCAAGCCAGCACCTTTCACTCCAGCCGAGGATGAAGCCTCTCTTCCAAAGGACAAGTCCTGGATCGATGAAAAGACCGAACAGGACCTGGAAGACCTGGAAGACAATCCCGATCTCGACGATGATCGCTTCCTTGAAGATTACAGGTCCCTAATTGTTCATTATTGTCCTAATTACTTCATATTGAAAATGTAAATGTGAAAACTGGGTTGGTGTTGGATTAGGAAGAAGAGGCTGGCTGAGTTGAGAGAAGCAGCTAAGGTTGCGAGGTTTGGATCAGTTGTGCCGATTTCAGGATCAGATTTCGTGCGGGAGGTTTCGCAAGCTCCGGCTGATGTTTGGGTTGTTGCGGTTCTCTACAAAGAAGGAATTGCGGAATGTGGAGTGTTGATGCAGTGCTTGGAAGATTTGGCTACGAAATACCCAGCTACCAAATTTGTCAAAATAATATCAACCGACTGCATCCCAAATTACCCAGATCGTAATGTTCCCACTGTTTTGGTGTACAACAATGGTGCTGTCAAAGCAAATTACGTGGGCTTGCAGAGCTTTGGCAGGAGATGCACACCTGAAGGTATTTTCACTTTGAATTCAATTGGGTTCTTTTGAGCTTCATGTTTCATTTTGCTTTCTTTTTCACAGATGGAGAGAGATTCCAGCTTCTGTTGGATTATCAAATGGGAAAATGAACTGGTTATTGAAATTCTTAAGCTTTGCAACTCAAGTGAATTAACATGATGTATATTTTTTTTAACACAATATTTTGACCATAAACTTCAATACTGGTTGTGGCCCTTGCTGCATTATGAGATCATTTTGGACCATTTATACGTTTCTTTTACTGAATTTGGATACGCATGATTAGTATGATACTTGGGCCTTGATGTAAGCCAGTATTCTATGAAATTTCTTATACTCTTTTTGATGAAATTTTTTCTGTGGACTCCTGAATATCAGGTGTAGCATTAGTCCTCTGCCAATCAGATCCTGTGCTCAATGATGGCCAGAGCGGAAATGATCGGTCAAGGAAAGCTGTGATCGACGGAGTTCGCAAGAGGTTTATAGAGAAAGTTGTGACAGAGCATGAAAATGATGACGATGGATCTTCAAGTGATTAGGTTTTATATTGGTCCCTTTTGTAAGAGTTTGAGTTTAGATGAAACAAATGACTCTTGTTTGTGCATCTTTTTTGTTCTTGTACAACCTTTTTGGTTTTCTCATTATTTGTGAAAGAGTATGATTGTGATGTGTTAAGAGTAATGGAGCTTTGTATGCTACTAGAATACGGATATGCAATTTACCAAAAAAAACAAAGAATACGGATACGTGTATAACCTACATGTACACGTTATAATATGAGTGGACATTTTTAGGATTTAGTATCAACACATGTGGACAGGTTATACAACTCGTGATCATATTTCAGTACTATATTATAATTACTCGATTTGTCACAATATAAAGCGATTTTTTGACCTTTTTCAGGCTTGTGGTAGCTAGAGCTCATAAGCCCAATGGGCCAACCATGTACCCAAACAGAACCAAAGCAAGATGAGGATAGCTTTGTATCCGAACCGACCCGGATACCTTCACCGTCGCAATGCTTTCTTTTTCTTTTTCTTTTTGTTTTTTTTATAGGAAAAGTTATACTTTCTTATATATGAACGAAGTACAAATTGCTTTCCAGCACGAAAACAAAAAACAAAAAACAAAGTTCAAATTGCCAACGTTTCTCTCTGCTCGAATCAAATCGAAGAACAAATTCAAGAAGGTAAAAACCCTAAACTCAGGATCAATTCTTTTCGTATGTGTTCAAATGATGTTGGTGCCAGTTTTTGTGCTTTAGTATTTCTCTTTGCAAATAAATAGATGCCAAAAGTTTTAGGGTTACGTTTGGTGCTGAAGAAAACCTGAGAAAAATCTAAAATTTTCTTCGAAGAATTGGGAAAAGATTGTTTTCAGCCTCCGGCGGTTAATCATCTGTTTCCTTTCTCTAATTGTTAATCATCTGTTTCCTAATTTTTCGTAGATTTCGTTGCTTGTTTGCTGAGAAAATAATGGAAACGAAGAGAAGCTGAAATTTCAAGTTGCATTAACTCGAAATAGAAATTGAGTTTGATTTCTCTTGGATATTTTGTTAGAATTTTTGTTCTGCTTGCATCAACCCCTCTTTCTTTTTTGGTCAAGGCCCCTCATCATCGGCTTCTTCTAATCTTTAAATCCATAACTTTCGTGCCACCACCAGGAAAAAGAACGCCATTGTCAAATTAGTGTCTGTTTTGTATAAAATAAAGAAGAAAAAATTCTTAAGGGTAGCTCAATGATTGAAAATAACCTTGAATTTCAGTACTCTCTCCCTCACACACTTTTGTGTGTATGTATTTGTTTTATTTTTATGTGCTATTTGCACTCAGATGTATTTTTTGAGCATTGTACGTATGTGATTATTGGTGTAGGCTTGTGGATGGTTTGTGAATTTTAAGTTTATTGTTTGGTTGACAGGTTTTGTGAATATAATTTGAAGACATGACGACTGCGGCTCGACCCACGTGGGCACCTGCAAAAGGTGGTAATGAACAAGGTGGTACTCGGATTTTTGGCCCTTCTCAGAAATACTCTTCAAGGGACATGGCGGCCCATACAACTCTAAAACCCAGGTTGGTCCTTGTCATTGTTACAGATATTGATTTTTGTTAACTAGTTTGGAGTGTGTCGCATCGAATTCTAAATTTCCACTATTCCGTTCAATATTTGTGGTCTTTGTTACAAATCCGTCTTTCTGATATATATTATATGTGAGCTGGTTTTCCTTGGATGCTAATTTTAAACTTTGTCTTTGTTGGTGTGTTATGTGTATCTAACAGAAAGGAGGGGCAAGACACCCAGGACGAGTTGCAGAAGAAGAACCTCCGAGAGGAGCTGGAAGAGCGTGAGAGGAAGCATTATTCATCAAAGGATAAATCGTATAGTTGTATGATATCTTCCACACCTTTTTTTAGTGCCTTTCTAGGGGGTGGGGGGTGGGGAGCGGGTTTCTTTATTTGTCAATTTCCTAATTATACAGTGATATGATATTCTTTTTTCATTGTTTCTAATTGGTATGTGCATTGTGTAGATGACAGAGATCGCAGGAGAGGAAGCCAGCTGTTGTTGGAAGGTGTATATTCCAGCTCTTACATTTCACATTTTAAGGTAGAAAGTTCATTTAAGTAATTGCTCGCCTTACTAACTACATAATATCTTTATGGTAACAGGGGGCAGAAGGGACACTGAAATTGTGCCGCGTAATGTAGATGCTGATGATTCTGATGTGGAAGTCAAAAGTGATGATGAAAGGTTGGTATTCATTGCATATATATTTGAATGAAAATGCATAAATAATCCCCAGTGAAGTGCTAGCCTAGTTTTGTGTTGAATTATTAGAGTTCTATCAAATCTTTTGTTGCAAGGTATGTGAGAATAGATAGAACTCACCTGATGGTTTTCTAAATTTAAGAAAGGGGCATTGTTTATAAGTCATGTATGTAGTGAACTAGATACATGTTTCTGTCTTCCAGCTTCTTTCATGGTTACTATGGGCTTTGTTTGCTCAACTTCGAAACTGAAGAACCAATTTGCAGCATTTGTTTTATCACAATCACTCATAACTTCTCTGCTTACTGTTGAGGATGTTTTTATTATGAGGGAGTGTTTATGGAACTTCTTGGTTTCCGACTTCCATTTGAATTGATAAAAATATCTGCAGCTCAAAAATAGCTACTTAAAGACTTTCAACAATCTTTTCATTTGTTGGTAGTTATGTTTCATTTGCTTGTATAGTTCAGTCCTTGTTTTTTGGTGGAATGATATTACCACATGATTTGCTGATATATTTGGAACAATTACTTTTTATCATAGTTCTGAAGATGATGATGATGATGATGAAGAAGCTCTGATGGCCGAGCTTGAACAAATTAGGAAGGAAAAAGCAGAGGAGAAGCTACGAAAGGTGAGATATCTATAAATTGATTTGACACTTTATCGTAAGATTATCAATTGCTTTAGTCTCACTGATTGTAACGAATGTCACTTTCATGCTTCCACAGGAACGACAAGAGCGGGAGGAAGAGCTTAAAGTCAAGGAAGCAGAGCTTCTCCGAGGGAACCCATTGCTTAATGGTGCAACAGCCACATCCTTTAGTGTGAAAAGAAGGTTAGTTAAGATTTTACTCATGGCTAGTTCTGTGATCAAATTAAAAAAAAATCAGTAGCTCTATTGGGTCTTTTTTTTCTAACAGCTCTGTTCTTTCTGCATCTTTTGGCCCAGATGGGATGATGATGTGGTGTTTAAAAATCAGGCCCGTGGTGAAACCAAGGCTCCAAAGCGCTTCATCAATGACACAGTCAGGAATGACTTTCACCGCAAATTCCTGCATAAATACATGAAGTAATGTTATAAATCAATCTATATCTTGAGATGGGACCCCCCCAGCAACAAAGTCAAAATGAACTTTGTCTTTAACAGTTGTATGTACTGTAATGTTGCTATTGAATGCACCGTTCTTGATTCAAATTGTCTTGTACTGAAAGAAAAAGAAAAGGGGTGTTGAAGATGTAAGGCATGTAAGCTGGATCTTGATATTGAATGTTACCTGTTTTATGTAGTTGGAAGGAATAGTTTGTTTGTTGAACTTGGTGATGCGATTGGTTTGTGTGAATGGTGAATATTGAAACAAGTTGCAGCTTGGTCTTTGGTGGCCTACAATATTGGTGAGATGGGGATGTTTCTAATATATCTGATTATGATGTGAAATTATAAAAGTCGACAAGTTTTCAGCTTCCTTTGATTAACTGAGGTTATCGGAGGAATGCTTCGTTCCATGAACATGGGCATGAATATCCAGAACTAAATCCATGGTTTCATTTGGAAAAAGTGAAAGTACTGGTAAAGCAAAGTGACTATCCAGAGCTTTTTGTTGCACTCAATTTGCAGATCGACTGAAGCAATACGTAATAGCAAACTGTAATGGACTTTAGATTTTGAATTACTGTACTAGAGTAACACACAAGGAGAAAATCTACAAATTTTCATTTCCCTGCCAACAATTGATAGGATACAAATTACAGCCACCAATCTAATCTTACATCGAATAAGGACGAGAGATACCATAAATGAACTCATCTTACTATACAAAAAAAAAAAAAAAATTGCAAAAAGAACTCACAACAGCCTGTTTCATATTAAGATACAATGAATTAACACACCATGTGAGTGGAGGAAAGCACTCACAACAGACTGGCAAAGAATAATGTGCTTGCAGTTCAGATTAAGCTGCAAACAAATAAATAGAAACTGGTGAGGAAATCAGACAAGCATGCTCTCTACTCAACTTTATCCTTCGGTTCGCCCAGAACAAATTCCACGTACAAATCCTTAAGCGCAATCACAACTGTAGTTATGAGGGGACCCATAATTGCACCCTGAGAACAACGCAAGAAATCAGAAGATTAGCTTAAGATCGTGATGACCAAGGATGACCAAGTTGAATGCAAAGTTTATGTGATGTGATCAAATGTATGAATCTTATGATATCTGATAGTCAATATTATGTCAACCTCCCCTAAGCAATGAAGAATGTTTTCAACATTGTTGTTTCATAATCTCCTCCACTGATGAAAAAATGACCTTATATCCTCTTCTAGGAATTCCTACCCCTATTTTAGTCAGTTCACTATGAAGAAGTAAACCACTCACCCCCACTTCACTAAGTTTTTGAATGTAGAACGAGATGACTTCCTAGAATCCAGTTAAAAAGATGCAAAGTTGAAACTAGTTCAACTCTTAATTGGCTTATTTTCCGAAGTAAAACAGTTATCATCAACATTGTATTTACCTCAAGCGCAGATGGGAACAAAGTCATTCCACCAAGGATGCTAAGTCCTGTAAGATATTCACTATGACCAGGTATATCCTCCTGAATTTCAGATGCGCCATAATCCATAAGCACGAGATGAATAACGGACAAGATGATGGCTACTATATATCTCCCTTCCAGTACCAGTTGAAGAGCTGCTGGAATAGTTGCAAACCATGATGGAAAGATTGGCAGCAGAGAGCTGAGGATTGCAAGAACGGTGGACATGTACAAGAAATGTATTTTGTAGAGTCTTAATAAAAGCCATGTGAGACATCCCTGAAAAATTGCAATCTCAGCTGTAGCCAAAAGAACACCAGATATAGCATTATCAAGAACTTCAACACATCTAACCCTCGCAGACTTTGAAATTGGAAGCATACTCATCACTTGTTCAGTCACTCCACCAGACTCAGATGTGATCAGATAATACAATACCCAGAAGAATACCATTAACTGAGATACAAAATTGAAAATCTCAGCTGCTCCAGAAACAATGGAACTACCAATGGAGAACATAAATTTTGCACTACCTCCAAGAACTGATGTACTACTAGCAAGTATGCGTTGTGATACATCCATTCCTCGAATTGCAAACCCTTTTGCCTTCTCAACTAAATCCTCCCTGGTAATTACTAATTCCCTAACAATTGCATCAACCTCTGTGTAAATATGTCCCCATTCCCTCTTACTGATCCGATTTCTCAAACTCATAAGTTTTTCTGTGTACGGAGATGGGCTAGCTAATGCCGTTGAAGGCTCTGAAGAATTGGCAGACTGTCTTACTATAAAATGCTTAATCCCAGTCGCAAATTCTGTCATATTATACTGCATTGCCAAACTATCTATCTGGTCTGACACTGTTTCATACAACTTGGAAGTGTACCTATCCACCATTCCAGGCACATCATTCTCCTCCATCCACTGCTTAATACCAATCTTCTCCGTGTAATTGCTCTCTTCAACATGTAATTTCAATGAAATCACTGCATCTTTACTCTCAACTCCAATCTTATACGAAAAGAATGTGACACCAACCAAAAATCCCACAATCATAGCAAAAATCAACCCAATTGCCACAATGGTTTTCAACCGTATCAATATCCTTCGGGTGAAAAAGGCGCTAATTGGGCTACGACGAAAGCTACTACACCTCAAAGAGGATACAGTAGACATTGTCGAATCCACACCTTTGGCACTAAACAAAAAGCCTAATCCAAGAATTGCCAGAGAACCAACACCACCAATTCTCTCATAAGCCAGTATAAGTATCCAAAACGATACCAGCCACCTTAATAACTTGGAGAATTCACTCTGATGCCTCCTTCTGTACTCAGATTTAGGCTTTCGGAGAAAAATCCGGAAACAAACTTCTCGAATTTCAACCAGGGTACCAACAAAAACTCGAAACATTGCCACAGGGACAGCCAAAAGAGTCTCAGTGAGGCCAAGTCTTAAGGGCTCAGACCAAAATCCCACAAGGGTTTGTTGTATACCTCTGAGAGGAATTGAACAAAGCACAGCCCACTGAATTGGTCTCAAGTATTCCTCTAAGAGCTTGCCCACAGCGTAAAGTATAAAAATTGTAAAGGCAAGGCCAGCATGAGCCATGGTTATGTAGAGGGCTAAGCGTACCTGGGGATCGCCAGAGAGGGTGGTTTTGTGATCTGGATCGATGCGTTTTGACGGGTCCTTCGGCAGAGCCTGGGGTTCAGGCACCTGGGGCTCAGGGGTTGATGATTTTCGAATTGAGGCTGATCGGAACATGTCTTGCCATGCTGGGCTTGCAGAGGTTGCTTCAGAGCTTGGGTCTGAGTATGGCACTAAAGCCATCTTGAGAGAGACAGAGAGAGAGAGAGAGAGAGAGAGAGAGCTTTATATCAAAATTTGAAGCTCTAATACTTTGCTGTCACTGAAAACAGAGTTCCTTATTATAATTTATATGGAAGGACAGGTTGGAATTTTTTTTGTTGCTGTGTTGAATTGAACTCACAGAAAAACAGAGTTCAGATGGAATGAAGACTGAGAGACAGAGAGAGTCAGATGGGTAATCGGACAGTTGAGTGGATGAAGGAGAGAGAGAGAGAGAGAGAGAGAGAGAACCGAGAGAAGAGAGTCCAGATGGGGTGGGGCAGGCAAGGCTGAAATGGGTGGACTTTTGACCATGAATGAGGGTGTTTGTGTTCCTCTGGCTTTGTAGTTTGTGGATGGCCTGTCTTTCAAGATACTAAAAAGAGTATAAGTTGTATTATTATTGAATCACAAGATTTTTTTCATAAAATATTCATTGAACAATGACCAAATTGCTCCATCACTTTTTTTCACTTTTCTTTTATGATAATAAACTTAATCCTGTCCAAAACTGTCTCTAATTATATCTTAATCCAAAGGGTTA